>NC_054554.1:3709000-3811500 GCF_017654505.1 Polyodon spathula
TATGGACTAAGTTAGATTACAATTACAGCAGTCTCAAGATTTAAAAAAAAAACATGCAATCCAAAAGCGAATGCACTTCTTCGACATTCAATATTCTACTTGTGACAAGAATGCTGGAGGCGATGATCCTGAGTTTATGCTTTTTATGGGCTTCTTTCTATCGTTTTACAGATATTTTACAATCAGTCAGCTATTATAACAGTTCGCTCACAAAAGACTTTAATGTAAACTGAGTTCATAGAATCCAATACACAGTGCACTTTGTTACAAAAGCCCTATCTCAGCACTGCATGAATAGAAAGCCATTAGATATATTGATCGCTGTTATGATGGCTATCTGGACCGAAGACTACAATACATAAACCAGCTCTTTAGTTTGATTCTCTTTCATTTCTTCAGCTTGTAAACACGGAGTGTTTTATTTGTGAATACACTGGTGAAGTATGAGGTGTATGAAGGATGATCTGTTCTGATTTCATCACAGAACCGGGGGTGTGGGGATGGACTCACGTCAACCTTGTTCTCTCCTGGGCCGTCCATAATCTAAAAAATAAGTAGGAAAATAAACACTCAATATTAAAAAGAGGAGACACATATATTCAAGCCTCAGCTCGGCTAGTGGAGCGGAAGATCCCCTTTTTAAAACACTCCCCTTTTTAAAAACACTCCCCTTTTTAAAGGTCTGTTTAACCTCCTACTGATGCAAGTACAACCATGACCCCACAGAGAGACACAGTGGCTAGGAGGTCTTAAGGGAGAACATAAGAACATAAGAAAGTTTACAAACGAGAGGAGGCCATTCGGCCCATCTTGCTCGTTTGGTTGTTAGTAGCTTATTGATCCCAGAATCTCATCAAGCAGCTTCTTGAAGAATCCCAGGGTGTCAGCTTCAATAACATTACTGGGGAGTTTTGGTTCCAGACCCTCATGATTCTCTGTGTAAAAAAGTGCCTCCTATTTTCTGTTCTGAATACCCCTTTGTCTTATTTCCATTTGTGACCCCTGGTCCTTGTTTCTTTTTTCAGGTCGAAAAAGTCCCTTGGGTCGACACTGTCAATACCTTTTAGAATTTTGAATCCTTGAATTAGGTCGCCGCGTAGTCTTCTTTGTTCAAGACTGAATAGATTCAATTCTTTTAACCTGTCTGCATATGACATGCCTTTTAAACCCGGAATAATTCTGGTCGTTCTTCTTTGCACTTTCTATAGCAGCTTGTGTCCCTACAGCTTCAACTGTCTTTAAGGAGACAAACAAACTGCACTGCCAACAAGACCTGCTTCTTAGTGCACAAAAAAAGTACAGTAAAGAATGTAGTAAACCAATGAATTATATTTCACTGCAATCCTAAACACGATTGTGAGACAATGCAGCTTTAATTTAGCTTCTTCACATGGTTGTCTAAATGCCTCAACTTTGAAGTGTTTTGAGAGTGAAAGTTGTTGACAGTTTCATATAAATTTACAGGATATACTGCACGCGCAGCATATTCCTAAGCATTCAGAGGTAAACCGTCACACAGTACATACATGGCCATTTGTTACATCGAGATGATCCCGCAAGCGGCACCCTCGGTTGTGTCTCCTCTCATAACAGATACTACTGTCCTCAACGATTACAAAGTCTGTACCAAAGGACCGCAGGATCTTGTGTATATCTTCTGGGGACTGGCGAGCATAGACTTGGCAGACCTGTGTGTCAGAAACATACTTCATTGCTGTGATATACAATAGCTTCAACTCGGTTTGCAGTGAGAGCTGCTCATATAAAAATACACAAGCAGACAGGGCTCTCCTTCAGTATTGTTCTAATGTATACTGACTTCACACTTTCAACACTTAAAGAGAAAGTCAAATTACATGTGTTGATCTATGGTGCATTTTGTCTTGTAGCCATTTTAAAAGCAACATGAAAATGTGTTTTTTATTTTTATGCAATGAACAGTTGATAGGTGTTGAGACACTTCTCTTAAGAGAGTTTTGAGCAAAAGCACAGTTTATCATAAGTAATGAATCTAAAGAAAGTAAGACAAAACAAAACAAAACAACAGTCAAAAACAGGTTCTGAACGATCTGTCATTCATATATTGTAGGTATAATTTAACAATAATTGGAGTTTTTAGCCTTGACAAAACTACACTAAGAAAAATCTTTTTTTTTTTTGTTACTCTTTACATTTTAATTAGCAATATTAAATAGAATGTGTAATATACACAGCAACAAACAAAGAACTAATGCATTCCAAAAAACGTAATTCCAGCTTTACTTCCTCCTGCGTGATGTGTTCTGTTCCACTGCACACAAAGCATTTTAGTTCAGTTCCAACAGTTAATATTCTGTAAGATCTACAAGCCTGCAAAATGCATTGGGGATCCTACCTGTCTGGTGCGCTCTCTCAAACTCTTGTCCTCATAGTGGGAGTGATTTGTTAAGACTCTTTTGGTACACAGTTTGACTCCTGCTAAAAGTTGCACGCTCCCTACAAAAACTGCTTTTTTGCAGGTTTTTTTTGTTTTGTTTAAAGGCTTACAAAACAGTAGGCAATATACAATAAGAATTGAATCACCACCTGCTGGTGAACATTCAAAGTATTCCCCCCTCTCCCCAAAGAACAATGAGCCATCTGGTAGTTCTTTGGGTTATTTGTTTCACAAAATTCGGATGTCACAATGAAATAAAATGATCCCAGCCACCGAACCGCACTCACTGTTGCATTGAGGAATGCACGTGTGGGTTTTGGTCTGGTCCAACCACCCTTTTTCTTAACAGGGACAGGGACTCCCTATTCCTTTCAAAAGAGACGCTATGGCAGAGATGGCCAACACTGCTCCTGGAGAGCCACAGGGTCTTGTAGTTTTTGTCCCACCTGAGTTATCAATTAATTAACTGAACCAATGATTTTCTTAAATGGTGAACACTGTCCATGTCTTCAGCCATTGATGATTTAAAGACACCCAGAAGACCTGCAGAATAGTGGATCTCCAGGACCAGGGATGGCAACCCCTGTACTACGATATCCCACATGCAATTTTCTGTGCTTTCTAAACTCTCTGAAAATCGCCTTTAAAAATGATAAAAAGCCGGTTATACTAACCCCCCACCCCCACCCCCGCATGAGATGGTTTTTGCAATTTCCCTGCAGATAACCCTTTCTTATTAAAAGCACTGGATTTACGTTTCTCCCCCAAATGACTATTTTGAACTATAGAATCATCTTCTTACTTGGAACAACCTTTAATTAATTCTATGGTTGGAGATGAGCTGTCACACAGAACAGCAATCTAGTTGAGGTTGACTTGAGCTTTTGTGTACAATTTAATCACTGGAATTAAAATTTACGCACAAAGCAGAAGTGCTTGTGGAGCTGTGTTTGTTGTTATGGCATGACTGCGTGTGTGTGTGTGTGTGTGTGTGTGTGTGTGTGTGTTCTCAGGCACAAAGTCAGCATTGAGGTTTCTGGCTGTAAATTCACACATCACCTATTCATATATTTTTTAAATGTTCTTTCCACACAATAATTAAAACTGAAAATGATCAGAATCAATCCTTCTTGGTTTGCCATTTTGATTACTACAATAGATCTGCACTCAAATGTTTAAGGGCCATAGAAGACAATAAAAAAGGAAAAAAAAAAAAACTATTGAAAATATCCAATTTATTAGAATATCTTTTGTTCTCATTCGTCAGCGCACATCAAGATCTTGTCACTCATTTTTGTTAGATTACAGCTTAAAGGGTGTAGAAGGACCCTTTTATTTTATTGCGTTACATGTTCCCATGTGTTGCTACAACTTTTAAAGTGCATTCCTTGCCTAAAGGTGGCTTCACATGCACCCTCGTGGACCTCTCAGAACTACATTTCCCATCAAGGGAATGCAATTTAAAAGTTTAAAAAAGTAGTCAAAATGTAAAAAAAAAATAAAAAAAATAAAATGAAAAAAATAATAAATACACACACCTTACGTAAACAGTTGCAGTAACATATGGGAACATGTAACACAATAAAATAAAAAGGTCCTTATGTACCCTTTAATGACACAGATTTAAAGCCATGGCAAATGACCCACACAGTTTGAACCACTTGGCTTCATCACACATTCTTTGGCATTAACAATTGGATGCACAATAATTCATATATACTCTAGATGAAATCGCCTAGAAGTCCATTGCTGATGTCAGTATCATTTTCTCCAACAAAAGCAAGATTACTTTTTTTTAAATTCTGTGGCATTGTACAGATTTTCAGCAGACAGTACCAGGCATACAGTAACTGCCATGCTGGAGTAAACAATTAAACAAATACTTGACTTGTTTCTTTTATCACTTCTACATACAAAATGCAATTGTGGTTTGCAGTGATTCTACTGCCATTATAGCCACAGTTACCAAAATCTAAAATCTATGCAATACAGTTCAGTATCAAAATATTATTATACTTATATTAGTATAATAACCTATATTACTTATAATAGCACTCTATTTCTGATGCCCACACCTTCCGTCACTCCTGACGCTGAATCTGCTTCAGACGTTGAATCTGACAGCGCCACAATTATAATAACCAAGGAAAAAAATGGAAACATTTCATATTATTGCCATGTTCAAAAACCCTCCATCTTTGTATCACCGAAGGTAATAAAAGCTGTCATCTTTCAGAGATTCTCTTTTATAAAAAACTAACAGCTGCCACTTAGCTCAAAGGAATGATGCACAGCAGGCCAGTTTGTGTTATAGCCACAATTCCACGGTTCAGTGCCCGGGTCCTTAATCTCGATGTGGCTTCTATAATGAATAGTCAAAAGGATTTTTATAAGCCAAACTGATTTACAATATATAATGTAAATGTCATTGCGTGCTGGGCAGCATTACAATGGCACCATTACAATTGATTAGTCTCATTAATTTGCAATGCCAGAGGCATCGCAGTGCAAGGGAGGTAAACCATCTGTATACTTTTCACAGCTCAGTTTTACGATTACTTAAAAACTGCGTTCACTATACAGCCTTGGATTTCTTATTACATTTTATAATAATTAAATACATGGTGAACGATACAATTTTCTATAAGCTTGTGTTTTACAGTCATATTATACAGAGTGGTGGCATGAGGCCCGTGCATAATAAGACCACCAGTAGTGCAAGAACAAAACATAACCCAGTCAATACCAAAGCAAACAACAATGGCCTGCAGATTTAAAGTTGTATCCGCAGAAGACAGGGCAACCCGGTTTGAACGATTACCCCTTTTTACCATTCATTTCAGTTTCTTAATGCCTGAGGGGAAATACTGCGGCTCATGTTAAAAACCCCCCCTGCTCTTTGCATTATTGATTCAGACATGACTGAAGGTATGCTTTCCTGTTACGCTACAATCCATATTTATGCATATATTTAAGGCACTGGAGAGCTGGTAACTCAGGCATTTTTTTTTGTATTGAACATTTTAACAATTTATTTGAGTGGACTGAAAATATCACATGTTTATACATTTTTTAAATGTAGCGACTTTTATTCTAGCGTTTTTTCACCTACAAATGTAGTTTTCCATGATGTGCTTTTGCACTGCACACTGCAGCTTTAAAGTTTAATGTTTGTTTTGTAAGAATATGAAATGACAAAACAGCAGTCATACTGCAACAACGCTGAATTGTATCTCACCAGTCATTAAATGTGTGAACTGCACTTCTTGATTCTTAGCGTGACTGTGTGCTGTGCTCTACATTTTAATTTTAAGCATGCTTAATTGTAAACATAATCTACCTACCTAATGTTAAAAATACTCCCTCTGCAAAAATGCCTGTAATTTCTGCCTGAGTCAAAACCCCTCCACTTTTGCCTCAACAACAACTTTATGCACCATTGGCGTTGATTTGGCATAATCCAGTACATAGTGGAGTGCTATCTCTTTAAGACGGCAACAGTACAGGGTTGCTGACAGAAGAAAAAGACATCCAGAATGTTTTGTAAAAGTGTCCATTTCTTTTTTTAAAGTTAAGAACATAATACAATAGTGAGGTTATCATTTTTTTTTAACCAATTAGTCAAGTAAAACTTCAACTTTGTAACAAATTATACATTACAGACAAAAGACTTCAGCATCCCCAGAAATTTAGATTAACTGCCAATTAAAACTTCAGTTAATTTTTAAATGAGGAAGCCTTCTGTCACCCAGACTCCACTGTGGCTGGAGCTCTGGGATCAAACAGCTCACCGAGGACCCCAGTCAGTTCTTTGCCAACTAGGTATTTCTTTAGATACAGGCCGCCTTTCTCTGATAACTTTTGATGTGCACATAGGAAAAATTAAGCTAATCCACAACCTCCAAATGCACAGAACCTCTGCTAACTCAATTCTGTGCCATGTGTTTGAAACGTTAATTGCTACTCTACATGCAAAGCACACTGCGTAACTACACTGCAGAAAAAAAAAAAATAATGCTACTTATATTTTTGGGCACAGGTCTCATTTTAGATGGCTTCAGTTAATGCAGCACTGATTTGTTCAGCTTCCATCCCGAACCACGGAAATCAATCTGATGGAATAGTAATAGAAAATTGATTGCGATTTTCACACTGTGAATCACTGTGCTATGTGTAGGGGGTGTTTAGCTGTGGACTGTCTGACAGTTAAAGTATCCCTGCTCTCCTGACTATAGATACCAATCAAGAGGTGTACTTAATACATACATTTATAGAAGCCTCATATATTGTCCTCAGCTTAACAGCACTGTCACAGATCAGCCAGGCAGTGTTGGGAATTATAAGCATTATTCATGAAACTGGGTCAATAGCGCTTCAATCCAAAATGACTCATGGAGGGAGCACAGCACAGGTAGCTGCTGTTCAGGTTTGACTAATAACTCTGAATCCCAAAGCATAAAAAAAGAAAAATTATGAATAAGTCTTGTAGGAGTTTGATTGAGCCCAAAGGGGGTCTTGAAATGAGCTGTGTAATATTGAAATCAGGTTGCAATGATCATTGGTAGGAAAGCTTAATGGACCCATCTCTCTCTATCTCTCTCAATTATAATGTATTTTAATTTGCTATAATTCTTGTAATTGTTTTAATTTAGCTACACCAAAGTCTTTCTGAACAAAGCTAAACACACACTATTTTTTATTTCAGGTCTTTAATTGATCTTCACAGTTTAGAAGCAAAACTATTATTACTACACTCATCAGGCCCAGACATGTATCTGGTGGACCAATGCTCTTTTGAAAGGCTACATGGCTTTGTAACGCATTCAGACATACAGCCAGACAGGTGTTGTAATTGGATTTCAGGCATATCAAACACTCAATGCCAAACACTTTCAAAGCAGCGGGTTGTCGGAAACACAATCCACACTGAACTCTTTCATCAAGATTTAATTGCCAACGGGTAAGAATGAATTGTGTTATACAGCTTGTCATATCTAACGGCATGAATGTAATTTGACACTGTTAATCTGTAACAGGAATACTATTTTCTGTTAAAGCCTCTTGTGATCACAAAGTCTAGATGCCCTAGTTTCTTGAGTGTCTTAAAAACAGAAAATATATTTGCCCAGTCCTTGTAAATCTTAAGTAGCGTAAGTCTGATCTTATTTAGGCATCATTCCACTTGAGGCTGAACCAATGGGCCAATTCCAATCCAGATATCTTATTCATATACTACATCCTATGCTGCATTTCATGCAAGTGCTGTCACTTGTATCCCCATATAACTGGATATTTAAAAGAAGCTAAAGGAATGTATGCTGTCTAAAAGATTAAAACAAGCATTATCTAATCCAGTTCATAAGATCCACTGTATCTGGGTCATAGAATTCGAAGAGTTCTGACATTTCTTCCAGAAATTTGGTTGAGAACTAAATAAATACAAAAGCATAAAAAAATAAAAATAAATAATTAAAAAAAATACAAATAAAAAGTCTGATGCAAGCTCCCACGCTATGTAAGACTCAGTTATAACGCGCCTTGGATATAACGCTCCTACAGCATGTCCCCCAATTCCTTAGTGATTCATGCAATATTTCTACAGTAAATAATATAGTACTGGTGTTGTTCAAACTGTAAACAACTTCTCAGTCTAACTTCCGTTTCTGTCTCTCCCTTTTGATACAGTATCTGAACTGAAGAAAAGCTGTCACTTTATAACACAAACATCTTATTCAGCATTCGTTTCATAACTCAATAGATATTAGGCCTATTACATGATTATCTTTCCTGATGTATTTACTTTTTTTGCAGCGAGAGGAGCTGCAGCTTTCTCCCGGAGCCGAGACCCTTCAGCCCTGCTCTGGCAGACGAACCTGGGGCGAGCCCATTCCCTTTTCCCCTCGTACTTGTTTTGCTTGTCTGTCGCTTCGAACTGAACTCCCGACCAGTTTAACCAGACTGTAGTTCTATAACTGCTAATTAAAATGATCCACGAGTGGGAATGTTACCTATTATTATCATTATTATTATTATTATTATTATTATTATTACATGGTTCTTCATGCATGGTTAATTCATATAAAAAACCGAACAAGAGCTCTTGCTGGTTTTGTTAGTTGTTACTATACTGCTATCTAGTGGAGGCCCTGCTTGCGTTCCAAGGTATCACTGAAAACACAACTAATGGTTCACAATGAAAGTGGATTTTATTTATTTTTTTACGTGGTTGTTGTACAGTTTACACAGACACATCTTAATAGGGCCAGGTATGACATCATTACAACTCATTTCAGTTAAAGGCATGCCTGGATTAAACTGAAGTAACAGATAACTACAAGTCACATACCAAATATATCAAGAATTGTATTGAGTTCCATCAGTTGATTTGGCGTAACACCCCGCATGGGTCATGTGGCTGAGGTAATTTCACCCTGTCTTCAGCGGATACAACTATAAATCTGCAGGCCATTGTTTTTTGCTTTGGTATTGTCTGGGTTATGCTTTGTTCTTGCACTACTGGTGGTACTGGTTCGTTTTTTAAAATTTGATTTTCAAAAATACAGTTCTTGATATCAAAAATGCCATTCTTGACATCAGAAATGCCATTCTCGATATCAGCAACTGAGGATTAAATGTTAAAACGGCTTGCCATAGTGGCCAGCCCACAAGTATTTCATTCTGTAGAAATATTAAAAACCAGCGACAGATCAAATGCGAATACCCTGATATTCTGATGAAAAGGAATTGTACATTTTCTGTGCGATTTTTCTTAAGCAAGAAAAAAAGGACCTCATGGTTCTATAGGATAACAGTCCTATGGAAATCATATTTTTTTTCTTCCTTTCCACTGTTTGAGGATCACTGCAAATAAGAATGACAGAACATTAATGTTTCATAACATTTTTTAAGGTCAACAGCATTAAAAAAAAAGCAGTTTGAAGATGAATGTGTGTATGTGTGTATGTATGCAGGGTGAATTATTAATGCATCATATGGAAAAAAAAAACTATTGTTACAGAACATATTAGAATTGATGTCATCCACTGGCCTGTGACTTGGGACAATTTATACTAGTTCACAGTGTGCCAATGTGATGTTTGGACATTGCGGGCAAATTTTGTCAGACTCAAAGGGAAACACTGACCCATTAACTTAACACTCATGGCCAACACTTATCTGGAAGAAGTTTACTGTAAGAGCAACTACAGTGAAGCTTAGTACTAATGATCCCAGGATCATGGGGTTGAAGAACAGCAAGCTCCTCACCTGAACCAGGTACAAACAAGTCACATGCAGGTAAAGACACAACACGCCTGTAAGATACGCAAACAAACAGTACAAAGACACCCCTTTGAAAAGTGTCTTCATGTTGTTATTAAAACAAGAGACAGATGTGCTGTCGTCCTCTTAATATATCTCCTCTAGAACTCCAGCTATTACATATCATGATATAAACATGCTGTTCAATATTTATACTTTATAGGACCAAAAGAAGCATCATTAAAATGATATTAATGAAAAGCATGCTGACATTTAAGCATTACAAAGTAGAAATATTGAACTAGCCATATAAAAGCATCATATAAATATATCACAGGATGGAAAACTTACAAGCAGCATAAATAATATCTTTAGCCAGCCTGGAATACTGTGGGAATAATAGTGCCATCTGGTGGAAATAAATGGAATGTCACTGTACTGGAAGTGTACGATTCTAATCTTCCTCTTCTGACAACCAATCAATCAACAAGCATTTAAACCAAATGATTTCTCAAGAATAAGCCATGTAATGGATCAAAGTATTCTATAAGCATAATCTTGTTAGCAAATGTGAAAATATAGAAATAATTGTATATACTCCACATTGTTCAGAACAACAGCACGATCATCACTATTAAAAGCATAAAGGTTTCTTTTGGTTTTTGGAAAGAAAACTAGAAACTTAGAAGGTACCTTTCCTGTTGAAAACAGGTCTAAGCAACCCAGTGCAAAGAGGGCATGTCCTTGCATTAGCAATATAAACTGATTAAACTGCCAGGTCAAACTAAAAATTAGAATTGTTAAGAAGATCAGTGAAAGGGCCAATTTCTGAAAGAAAAAAAAAGACAACAGGTTTTAATTAAATGTTTTCTTATTTGATTTCAAGTAATCTGTAGTTAAAATTCTGCAATTCATCAAGAATAAAATTATAAAAATGTAATACTGTAAAGGTTTCATTTGTAATAATATTCAACACTATGTAGTGTGTGTGTGTGTGTATATATATATGTATATATATATGTAGCTTTACAGTAAACTAATGTGATCCATCTGCACCTCCATCCATTTGCATTTCTTTCCATCTGTTAATGTAGATATTCTTCTGCCTGGTGTTGATGGCTGAAGTGTAATACTGACTCGAGGGATCAACTTATTTTGCCTCCCCAGCGCATCAGCACACACAACGGCTGCGATGCTGGCTCCTGGGATCAACCACAATGCGGCCTCCTCAGCGCATCAGCATTACAACCGTCTGGATTGAGCTAAGTAGGGTACCTTCTGTCTTCGGTGTTTCGTCGACTAGTCCATGACACCTCGAGAGGGCTTAACAGTGACTCTGGCATCCCAGCATCACCCCCCTCCATCCCCCACTCAACTCAGCCCAGCTTACTTACATGTACATCAGCATTGCTTTCTTTCTATTGTGCTTGAGATTCCCATCCAGAATCTTTCCGTCTCAACCACAGCCAGTTGATGCTCCTTTCTGTTGCTTCAGATAAGTTCTTCACTGTGCAACGCAACTCTTAGCCACTGAACCGGACATCTCTGAGAAACCAGGTTGTAGAGTGTGCCACAAATCCTCGACAACCCTCCTCCACTGGGTAATCTCGGACTCTCCATCCATGCTGTTCCGCTTCAGCAGCTAGTTGAGCATAAGAAAGGTTCTTCCTCTCATACACCTCATCCACAGCATCCTCCCATGGCACTGTTCACTCTACCAGATAGATGTGAACAAGGCGTGCTGATCCAGACCACAAGACAATGTCTGGTCGAAGGTTAGTGGTGGCAATCTCAGGTGGAAAAATAAGCCGTTGACCAACATCTGCTAGTGTCTTCCAGACTAGCAGCCTCCAGTTGTCCTGGGCGAGGCTTGGTTTTAACAACTTTTCTTGGTGGTTGCTCTCCTGGATGGAGCAATATTGTCTTTTGTGTGTAATGCTTTGATGGAACAGGTGGCAACTTATTGATCAGGGTATGCTTGTCTTCCAATGCAAAGGCCAAACATCTCAGCACCTGGTCATGGCACCAAGTAAACTGCCCTTGGCTAAGACCCACCTTACATCCTGTCAAAATGTGCCTTAATGCTGCAAATGGTGAACACAAAGGACATGAATGATCCTCACCCACCCAGAGGTTTAGGTTTTGTGGCAATGGGAGAACATCATATGTTGATCCGAAGAGGAAACTGATCCTGATCTGTTCCATTGTCCATAGGTCTTGCCAGCCATTGAGCTGGGGTTGCCTTGTGCCATGAAGGAGGAACTGAACCAAAACCAAGACCCCCTCGTCCATGCTGTACTTGCCCCATAATATCACCTATTCGAAGGGCAGCCTTAGCATCTTCCACAGCTTTCTTTGTCGCCCATTTTCTTCCAGTTTTCAACACAGGCGCTTCCTCCCTTACGCATTTGTCGTATGAATCTACTAATGTCATTTCCAGTCGTACTTTGGCGCACTTAAACTCCTCGGTTACAGCAGACACTGGTAGCTGCACTATTACTTTACCACAAAGTGACACTCTACTTAGGTAGCATAGAACCCAGCCATTTCCGGACGTATGAACTGATTAAAGCTTCCAGCTTCTCAACTGTGGTCAAGGAAACCTTGTACACCGTCAGTGGCCACAGCAGTCTTGGCAGTAGACCAAACTGAAAGCACCAGAGTTTCAGTATTTCAGGAAACAGTTAGTGGTAAGTAGCCTAAATATAGCTTCAGTAATTTCATTAATTAATGTTATTCTAGCATTGACTATTTTCAAGGCAAGAAAATATTGCATCCTAGAAGGTGCAACCAAATTACAATCTTTGTGAGAACAAGTACTAATATATTAACAGATCAGGGCATTAAAAACTGACACAGTTGTACTGTTAAATCAAATGTTTAAAAAAATCAAGCATGCATCTTATGTCACACATTTTTTTTTGTGCTTTAAGTGTTGACTTCATAAACGACAGAGTAAAACATATAAATAATAAAATGTATTTAAAATATTTTGCATAAAATGTATGTTTAGCATATTGGGCAGGTTTGGGCTGTACTGCAGTCTACTTCAAGGAGTCAGCTTTTGATGAACACCAAGCTGGTCTCCTCAGATTTCTGTTCCCTCTGTTGTGGTTTTGATCTTTGCCAAAAAGAGAAGATCAGTTCAAACTCTTGAACTCCTTTCGGTGGGGTATCTCATCCTGTGTGTATAAATGTTTTTTCACTTCCTTATAATATTACAAACCTCCTTGATTTCTCTCTAGACGAGACAGAGAAAGACAGCATTAACGATGGGGAAGGGAGCGATCAGGAGCAATCAATCAGGATCAATCAGGATCAAGACAGCCTCCAAAGCAGGCCAAGAGTGCCCCTTCTCAGGTGAAATATAAAGCACAGAACCAGTTGCTAGAGGAGGACCTGGGCAGAATTAAAGCTCATATGAATGTGACATGTAGTGCAAACTTACTAAAACGATCTCAAAGGTGATTTCACAAGCTGTTCAAGGCTGCAGAAGATTCCTAGAAAATAATGCGTTGTTATGAAGTTCAGTTAATTACAATTAATTACAAAGCACCTACAGTGTATTTACTGTATTAAACCCCAAACTTACCATGAATTAATCATGGACAAGGATAGTGTTGTCATAAACAAACATACATAGATGAATACGGAGCATATTTTAAGAGTGGCCTCCAGTCTTTATTTAAAGACCATGTTTATTAAATGAGAAAAACTATCAGCTAATACAACCCCCCCCCCCCCCCCCCCCAAAAAAAAAAAAATATAACCAAACAACTGAACATAATTCCATGTTTCCTAAGCACTTTCAAGTTGTTTGTTTCTCAGTTTCGAGACATTCGCACTGAATTTCCTCCTTTCAAACAAATAGGAGTTATCTAAAGACTGCAGTGAAATGCTTTGAAAATATGGAGCTGTTGTACGTGTGCAATGTATTATTAAGTGATGTGTGCGTCACACATGAATGTGTTAATATATTAAAAAAAAAAACATTTAAAAGATATATATATATAACTTACAGTATTCAATTAATTGTACCTAATACGTGAGAGACCTTCCAAAATTTTGTAGATTGTTGTCCAAGGGATTACATCAGCAGGTGCTAGACAAGGCTTTAAGCAATGCTAACTCAGGCTGTGCAGTGTATGCAAACACTTTAAGCAGCAATGTTTTCTAAATGAAAAAGTCAAATAAGAATTAAGTTGTGAATTCCCAGGTCTTCCTTCACCGGGTGTGTGTAATGCCTTCCTAATTAGCTAAGGTTTTGGGGCTATTAGGACATTTTGATTGCTGTGCAAATTTAGAGTTATTATTAGAGTGATTATACTTGTCAGAGGCTTTGTAAAAAATTTCTTCATTAAGAACTGTCCCAAGATAGACAGAGCTGATTTTAAGTGAGTTTTGTAATCATCTGAGCTCAAGACGGACCAAAAGTAAACCAATTACCTTTGAATGAGAGTATATTATTACAGTAAACTATGCGTATATGATGCTAATGCAAATAGCTAGCGCTTCCATCTGGCAAATACAGAAAATCGGATGTACAGTACATGTCATTTATCTTCTGGCATGTTAATAAAAAACAGACTTATACAGTAGTATGTGCCCATTCTAATCCACAGTTATAAATGTAATTCTTGCTTTAGTTTGGTGACCTTTTTTTAACACATCAGTTGTTGTAGTGTCAACATATTTGAATGGGGTTCAACCTAATGAGAGAATTAACAGATCAGAAAAGGATGTGATTTTGAGGACTGTGAACCTGGTCCTTACTTATATCTTTGTCCTTTATTTATATTTGAATGTCAATGAAGAAATTAAAATGTGCTTTTTCTTGTTCATTCATGCACTGTTCTGTAACATAAATGTGTATTCCTCAGCGTTCCTGATTGTTGTGTGAAGTGCAGCCTCCGTGCCACCGTCACATCTGTAAGAATTAGAGTGTATTCTAACAGAAAACAGCTTGATTCTCATAGGAAGAGCCTCTATCAAATCTGAGTAATTGACTCAGTAGGAGTCTGGATAAACAACCCCTGTTAATTCTATTTCATTAAGCATTAAATACCCAATATGAGCTTGAAGCATGATCATATTCTTAAGACAGATATTCTTTGTAATAAAGCAAGAAAAATCAGTTCAGCCATGAACAATTTCCAAGATAGTGTCCCCATTCATTTAAAGGAGCAGAGAAGAGGCTAATTAGCCCCGTTGCTTACCCACCACACCAGGGGACCCCCATTTAGATGAACTGAAATGAACTGAGCAGCCTTTTGTTTTCCTTTGTACTCCGTGCAGGAAATTGTATTGTCTATTTGTGTGGAACAGTTTACATATATATATAACCAGGTGGTACCCGGTACAAATCCCAGCCCAGCCACTGACTCATTGTGTGACCCCGAGCAAGTCACTTACCTTCCTTGGGCTCCGTCTTTCTGGTGAGACATTCTTATAAGTGACTCTGCAGCTGATGCATAGTTCACACACCCTAGTCTCGTATTTTGTAAAGCTCTTTGTGATGGTGGTCCACTATGAAAGGCATTTATAGAACTGTTCTATACGGCTGTAAGCCTCTGTAAGTAACTCATGAGTTCAAACTTGAGCAGGGCCGTGTCCCAGGGTATTAAGAAAACATGTATGAGTATTTCGGTAAACTAAAATGGAGTTTCTCAAACTTTATGCATTTGGTTACACACAAGTCAAACAACTTTTCTTTTGAATTGTTTATTACCAAAATACAAACGGCAAAGTCATAACAGAAGAATAAGTCCTATGAAGCAAAATAAATAATTCTAACTTTGCACATCACCCCCCTCCCCCCTCCCCCCTCCCAAGGTAGTTACAAGATGTACTGTATTACACACCTTGGTTTGTTAACAACGAAAAGCCATGTCAGTTCAGAAAAGAACAGTTATACAACTCCTTTTTGGCATTAAGGCATGCAGCTTAATGTGCTCAATTAACTTATAAATACAAACCTTTTTGTAAGAATAGTGTAAGAATAACCAACAGTATTTCAAAATCAGTCTTGTGGAAGTGCTATACTTTGGCTAAAACTGCATTCTTAGTGTGCATGTGTTTTTAATACATTTATCTGAACTGTAAAAAAAAAAAAAAAAAGCATCAGTTGCAATTTGAGCATTTCTCTCTCTCTATATATATAAAAAAACACTGTGTTCAAGGACTACATATTCTAAACAAATGTGAGGGGGAACACACAGAGCTTAATGACTGCAACATTCCATGTTATAGCACAAGCTACTTTTCAGTTTCAACCAAAAATCTAATTCAGTTGCTTCATTTGACATATTTTGATGCAAACATTTAGGAAGATTTATGGATGTAGCATGTACCGATCACAAGAATGGCCACTTAAAACAGTGCGTCTTATCAAATGAAACCTAAACATTTAAAATATACCATGTAAAATAAAAGCACATCCCCAAAAAAGGGTTAAAATGTTACTGTACTTTTTTTTTCTTGTTAAGGTCCAGATAGCAGAAACAAATATTATCAAGCTTAACCTAAAGTGTGTACTCCACTGTGGTCAAGAAAAAGGCTGCAAACATTGTGGATTCAAGCCTTTGTTCAAGACTACAACACTCAATGGTAAATGTCAAAAGTACAACAATTACGATCTTTGCATTACCAACAGCAAAACAGTTATTGGGGGGTTTCTAATAAACGATATTGCAAATGTAAACCCTCTTCATTTTAACCTCCAGCTACTTTCTGTAAAGCATGCTGCATTTACCATGTTTTTTATTTTTATAGAATGACAATTGTATGCATTAGCTACAGAGAAGTGGATTCAAAGTATTGGAAAGTAGAACAATTGGAAGGATTGAAATAGACCGAAATAAAAGGGGATTAAACAGTTTATAAAATCACACCCTTCTCCACATTGGGTTTAATTAATAGGTCGATAAAATAAATATGAAAGGCTGATATGAATTTACATGGGTTAGTGGAAGAAGAATGCTAAATTATCTATTTATCCACATCCTTGATTTTACGTAATGGAAGATTCAGTCTTTTAAACTTGATGGCCGGTTCAATTCAGCAACCTAACTAAATGAATGGCATTCAAAACTTAATAAACTAATACTGTATCACCTACTACACACAAGAATAAGGTAGAACCAACTAGAATATTTCAGATGGTCAAGCAAAACTGCTGTTTAAAGATTTAGGCACAACATGCATTGTGTATATAAATCCCACAGCATATATATCCTGCTGTATATATTTTTTAGAACTGAAATACTTCTTGAAAAGATTACTCCACTCCTTAACGGAATCAACAGTTTATTAATTTTCTATACTAAACATGTGCTATTTGATGTAACTTTAACAGAAAGCATTACTTGCAGTTTTCCAACTATAATAAAATGTAAACATCTGTGCCTTGTGAAAAACTGTATTTGGATTTTATTTAAGAATTTAAATACTTAAATTAAACAAAACTATTCTAAAAGAAAATACTGCCTGTGGGAGCACAGATACAGTGTGTGTACAGATATATCTTTAGGTCAATGATCCCTGGCACAATGCTTTGACAGCTGAATAGCACCATGAAGACAATGCAAAGGTGCACTGTTTACATTGTTTTGTTGCAATAAAACTACATGCATAAATAGAAAATAACAAATACCAAGGTATTTACACCCTAAATCACTGAAATACATAATCTGATTGCTTATTAACATAGCTGTTTTTTACAGTGAGAAGCTGGTTTCACGAAGAAAACTACTTATTTTTTTTCTTTTAAATTACACCAAAACTATACAAATATAAAGACTGCAGTTTAACCTTCAACATTCTGAATTTCAGTTTTAAATCTA
This sequence comes from Polyodon spathula, assembly GCF_017654505.1. Classification (NCBI taxonomy): domain Eukaryota; kingdom Metazoa; phylum Chordata; class Actinopteri; order Acipenseriformes; family Polyodontidae; genus Polyodon; species Polyodon spathula. Next base: position 3,726,518 of record NC_054554.1, read on the forward strand.
GAAGTTCAGTGTACTCATTTTCAAAATCTGAACTGCTGTTTTGTGTGGAAGTCTAGAAACTGTACACAATAAAAGACTAGGTCAAGAGGTCAATCTTATATTGTTTCCAGATGTGAAAAACGGTAAGCTTGTCAAGTTTTGAATACACTGTAAAAACAAAACAAATTAAAAAAAAAATATTATATAAAAAAAACCACCACATTGACATAAAGCTGGTCTGCATTACCCAACCGCAACCTGCAAACAAATCAGATACACCTAAAAGGTCTTATAAAAAAATGTAACCTGCCTGCTTTTGTATAAAGCTAAAGGAGTGCATTGCAGTCTACTGTGTGCCGCGCTGGGGCTCCTGGGATCTTCGTTCCCTGTTCAGAATGATATTAATGATCTCGCCCTCATGCTTCTTCATATGCTCTATCAGGTGCTCCTTGCTGGTGGATTCAAACCCACAGATACAGCAGCAGAAAAGCAGGACGCAGTACTCCGCCCCTGCCCGGGACTGACTCGCACTTTTTTCCGAGCTGCTTTTTGTTGTACAGCTGGATACCTGTGATGGTTCTGTAACTCTTTTGTCCTCCTCCGAAGCCAAGGCTGGCGTTTCAGGATCCAGCATCGACTTCTCCGCAAGTCCAGAGACAGTTCTCTCAATGGGTTCACTCCTTTTCGCTACAGGGCACGGAGACCTGCAACCAGGATCGAATATTCTATTTTACACATTGTCCCCTCTGCCCTATTAGGAATTCTAACCTTACCCCCACCACTTCAGGATTCTTCATTTATTACTTACCTGCTGCTTTGTGAAATTGCTTCATTAATAGCCTTGTTTACTTGCTCATAGTTATAATTTTGGTCACCAGCGTGCTTCCACATATGAGACTTCAAAGAAGGGGGGTGGCTACATACATAGCCACAGAGTGAGCATCTAAAGAAACAAGATCAAAATCAAAACATCAACATCCACAAACCCAAACACAACTATTCAAATAAACTGGACTTATAAAAGGTAACAATGAATTTGCTTAAATCAATAGCCTCCCACAAAAGTGCTATATGATTATTTGTAGCAGGATAAACAAAAGGTGTGTTACTGTAGTTGTGTGCATCTCAAGAAACATACTGGTACTGTTCCATTAGCTGTACTGCTTGATGCTCCTGTGGATGGCGTCTCATATGGCTTTTTAAACTGTTCATGTTTGTTGTGGCAAAGTCACAGCTGCTGCACCTACGAGCAAGCACACAGGAAGTTTCCAAATTAATCTATCGGACAGTTGTGCCTCGGCACTGGAGACACATCAGGGCGATTCATAGCTCATGCAACGTTATCAGTGCATGGAGGACAATGTGCAAAGGAAAATTGTCCAACAGATGCACACTGGCACATCAGGTTCAGGTATGTTCAGGTATGAAGAGGCTGGGTGCCTACAGTTCCTCAGTACTCACAGCCTCTACTCTGCAAATTACACAATTACACATTCTGTATATTGCCAGTCAAACTTAGGTATCCTGAAATGCCACTCACTAATGCTGCTACCTAGTGATCATTGGCAGCATATCTCCTAATGGCTAGAAATATTTTAAAATGTATTTGTGTTACAATTAATTACATTTTTACTTAGACCTATACAGTAATCATTTCATACAATAACACAAATTGTACTAGTTTGATTTCAACATAGTTTCTTTTGCAACAATTCACTGTGTTTTATGGAGGGAGAGGGGACCAATTCAATAAACACCTGGCTGAGAAAATCATTTTAGGAAAATTGAAATAGACAGTTTGAGGAGCAATATTTACTTGATGCCAAACTCAAAAGTTGATCTGTTTGTTGAACCAATTTGTATTTAACCAAAGATACTCCCACAAACTAAGGAGTTAACTGAATTGGACAATCGGTCCTTTACAAACCTGTACGGCTTATCAGAGTTGTGGATTCTCCTGTGGTTCCGAACACCAATGTATGTCGAGCTTGTGTAAGCGCAGACATCACATTTATAGACTTTCTGGGTAGAGGCCAGATCTGTAGGAAATCAAAACAAACTGATCATTTTCAATTGAATGTTCTCATGATAAACTACTACCTTGCATAGGAATCAACACAATGATAAAATGAACAGTACAGCTGGCAGATATAAGAGGGAAATACTCAACTATACAATACTACTGAACAAGTTGTTAAAGAAATCTAACTATTCCATACACCTGAGGTTTCACAGGCATCGATTATGCCAAAGTTGAAATACGAAACATATTATTTCAACTTTGCTGATTTCTCCACTTGCTCCAAGATAACATATTAACACTACACAGCAACCACACAGTTGTCTTGCTCCGATTAAATACATTCTATTAACCCCCCTCCCCCCCCACCCCACCGTTTGGCACCTTACCATCTTTATTTAATTCATATATTGGTAATTACCTTCTTCTGTGTATTTATCTTCAGGCACGGTACTCTCATTAACAGATGACAGCACAGGCAAGGTATCGGGCAGCCCATGTTGTTCTCGTTCGTGATTCCTCAGCTGGCTCTGAAATTTCAATAAGTAGTCCCGGATAGAAATGAGAGAAACTTTATGGAGGTGGTCACCATTTTTGGGAAGGAAAAAAAAAAAAAAAAGTTGTTCCTACCTTGTAATAAAAGGTTTCTTCACATTGCTTGCAATGGTACATCCTGGTCTTGCAGTGATTGATCATGTGGCTCTCGAGATCCTTGCTGTCCTCTGCAATGTGTTCACAGATGGGACACTGGTAAGGCTGCCTCTGTCTATGTACCCTCAGATGCTGTTTGATGTAGCCCTTGTTGCCACTGGTGTAGAGGCAAAGGCGGCACCGGTACGGCCGATCACTTTCTGGAATATACTCCACCAGGTTGCCTCCTGGCAAACTCACGTCGCCGCTAGGTTGGCACTGCACATTATCCTGCAATTCCTTCAAAATATCTTCATCCGAGGTGTTCTGATCAGTCCGCTCTCTCAGCTTCTCAATCACCGTGAGCAGTGACATGCTGATTCCCATTCTGACCGGCACCTCCGACAGCCCAGGCTTGACCGTCTGCATATCCAAGTCAACCTGCGCAGTGGCGGCCTGTTTCAAATCGGCAAAATCCTCCGAGGTATTATTAATAGCAGATATTACTTTGTGTTGGACTGTATTGGTTATATCGATGTATCTTTGACCAATATCAGGGCTCTGCGTGCTCAACTCAACAATGCTTTTAATGCTGGCCACCGGAGTTCTTGTGGGCATAGCAACAAGCGCTTCAGCAGCCATGGAGTGCAACCTCAACGACTCTGAATGTGTCCTTCTCCGGACCGGGGGGGAGTTTTCATCAGCTGCTGTCGATTCTTTAGCCTCCTCGCCCTCGCACTGTCTCTCATTGTTGCACCAATCTATGACCACCTCTTCGAGAGCAACAGTACCTTTGCTGGCATTATAAACTTCTGGAGTGTCCTCGTAATAAGTCATCTCAGGCTCATCAGAGATGAGCCTCTTCTCGATGTCAGGGCTCAACAGGAACTGCTTGCTGGCTCCTACTTCTTCAGCTCCTGGAAGACGCTCCACTATGACATTGACATGTCCTACTCTGTTGGGGCTGCAGCTGATTATCTTTTGCGCCGAAGAGAGAAGGCTATCTGAGGTGGCGTTATCCGGTTCCAAATCGGAAAGGGTCTGTTCCTCAACTACTTCTTCCTGGGATGTTGCACTTGCGACCTTCGGTAGACACGCTTCCTCCGAGGTTTCTTGAACAGTCTGGCCAAGAATGGGCTTTCCACTGTCGTCTGTACCAGAGGTGCAAAGCTGTAGTTGAAAAGGAGGAGTGCCGTAGAGGTCTGCTGGTTTGCTTATTGAAGCCAGCACAACAACAGCTTCATCAGCCTGAGGCAGTGGCTCTGCAGGCATACTAGCAGGCTCTGATTCGTCTTCGAATATAGGGTAGGAGCAATCGACTTCGCCGGCATGCTTCCATGCGTGCGTCTTCAACATTCTCTGCTGACCGCAGGTGTAGCTACAGATCAAGCACCTGTACATGCCATACTGCTCATACGTGTACCATTTTTTTTTTACATGGTCTCCCACTGAACTCTTCAGATTTCCTTTGACCTCTTCATCTTCCATGTTAATCTGCAAGCCTCCAAGGCCCCCTGCGTATGCAAAACTTTTCCCGGCTAAGAGATTCAGATTCTGAAGCCCATGATGTTGAGCAACACTTGTGTGCATCTCCTCACTATCTAAGTGAATCCTGACATGGGCTTCCAGTTCCTCTTGCTGTTTGGACATGAAGCAGCATTCGGAGCACATCAATATGACCTCATTTTGCCGGTCGTGTAGTCTTATGTGCTCCTTCAACAGAGGCAGGGTTGGGGAAATTAATTTGCAGAGGCTGCACTGGTAGCAAGTGACTGTCCTGCTACAGGTGTCCTGCAGGTCCTCGGATAAATAGTATTCCTCCTGCACAACAGATGGTGCATTTCGCTTAAGTGTGTCCGAGTCTTTTGCCATTTTTGCTGGGATTTCGCAGTTTTCTTTGGCCTCGAGAATCACAGATTGATACAGGTGAGGGTGCTTCATGCCCGCTTGGGTACATCTCCTCTTCCTTTTGTTTTCCACTATCTTGCTCAGTTTTTCTATGACCTGGATGAGAGAGTCAGTAGCTTTTTGTTTTTGTTTGCCATCGTTGTCCTGCAACCGGGAGCCCACAACACTGTCAGGTATTAGAACTGCTTCTTGCCCCCTGCTGTGTGGCACCAGGACAGCAATACTGCTGCCCTCCTCCATACCTGAAGTACAAGAGCAATGAACATAGTATTAAAGTGTAAAATTTCACTACCTTTTCATATACTGTATATACAAATACCTCAAGCATATAAGAATGTTATCTATTTTACTTTTAATAGACTACAATAAATCTCAGGGTTGGCAATTTTTTAGATTAAAAAAAAGATTTTATTCAAATCAATGTTTTTGGTTATTTATTTTTGATTATGCAATTTTTTGTAGTAGTATCCTAGTTCTAGCTATACACTGCTTCCAAAATGTAAATTTAAGGATGTTGGAAATGGTGGTTTGTGAATAGATACATACCAAACTAAATTACTCAATCTTAAATGAATACATAAATAAAGCAATTTATCATTGTGGCATCCTCTAAATGTGAGCTACAAGAATTTAGCGATTGAGTACGCCAGAGAAAAATCCCCCTCACTCATCCTAGCCATTCTTTTCTTTAACTTTTCTTTCCTCTTTCTGTGTCAGTCCACACACACACGCAGTTGTTACTTAGGACTACTGTGCTTTTATAGTGTGTTCAGTTGTTAAAGTTTCTTATTGCACCACTAAAAACCCACTTTCAGCAGGTCTAACTCAATTGTCTATTTGGGACAGAATCAGAATCGCTTCGGCGAATATATTAATGGTGGGGCAGGAACTCTAAAAGGGCAAGACAAGGCAAATCTTCAGAATACCACATGATCAGAATACAGCTCTAAGAGTTTTAGTTTATAGACAGGAAGAGTTTAAGATGTTTGTGTCAATAAAAGGTTTTTAAAACATACTTTTCATGTCTTTTCCTCGAGAAACTATATAAAATAGGTAGTAAATCTTTTTTTTTGTTTTTTTCCTTAAAAAATCAAGTGATTTAAATCGACTTGATTTAAATCAGCTAACTCTGCTAAATCTATCTATCTAGTTTCTGGATGCACTCTATAGAATGATTGCATCAACTCACAACTGCATCTGAGAGCGGTATCTTATTCATTTGCTTCGCTGGTACTTGAGCAGATTGTTTTAGTACACTTACAAAATGGGAGAGGAATGTTTTAGCAAGTTTAAATGACACACTTTGTTATTGTTAGTTTTGCTTCCTGTCCTAAACATCCCAACTGAATTTGACAATTTCAATATTTCATTGGGGGTACTGCTCAGGATCAAGACAGAAGAAAATGGAAATCTTTGAAGGTTTGTAAAGATGCCAAGAACTTTACATTTTGGCAGAAAGAAAATGTCAAGTGCTCACCCACAGAAGAAAATAATAATAAAAAATAAAAAAAATTTAACAGGATGTACCTTGACCTGAATGACTAAGCATCTAACCCCAGCACATAGGTGTCCAAATCTTCAAACAGCCTTACTTGCTACACTTGTTCTCTAGTGTAAAGGGGTGTAGCAGCATGATGCTACTCTATCACAATCATACTACTGTACATCAATTAGGCAATTTAGTATGGGAAAACTTAGTCTCTCCCTCAAAACACTAAATCCTCTTATTTGTACAACCTACCCCACATTGGCAGGTTAATTCGGGTTACAAAATGTTCCAAATCACAGACGTGAACTTTTCAAAGTTATCACAAACTTAAGACACTTTCTTTGCTTTACTTATTCTTGTCCTCCTCATAGGCCATGAATCACATGGGTTTATTTATAACAGGGTTTAAAATTCTCTGTCCCTTAACATTTTACACCAAAGATAAAATACCACTTGAGAATGACAGCACAACAAATGCTTACAGCACACCTTTGGAAGTACAACCTGCAGGGGATAAACAGGTGATACAGTGTGACCACTTCTTATTTTGAATGAGTTTTATGCAGTAGCAAAGGAAAAATAATCAATCCCCCCCCCCCTAAAATGTTATTGCTACAGAATACATGGACTACCTTTTGGGTACAGTAGATATTTCACAATTCCATCTCTTCGTCAGTCATGCAACCCTGTAGTTATTTTGCTATTTTCCTGCACATTTTTGGATGAACAGGATAAATGCTAAAACACATTTTAGATGCTTTTTACAGCAGCTAGACCCATGGCACCAATAAGCTACAGTATCATACAGTGAACATGCAAAACACATTACTCTAAAAAAAGAACTAAAACACACTTTAATTAAAAAAAGTAAACATAAGTCAGACTAGTCTACACTAACGTGGTCTCACAGTTCTTGTTCCCCTGGCACCTTTAGGTTAAATTGCTAACCTACATGGCTTGTGGTTTAAGCCTGTGGTACATTTCTTACCACGACTAATGTTCAGTTAACCTCAAAAATCACACAAAAAAAGGGAAACTATAGATTGCATAACCGGCTAAAGACCTTTATACTAAAACCACCTCTCAAGCTGTACATGTGAAACAGGGAACTATTGGAAATATATGCATACTTTAATTAAACAGAAGTTTTCCTGTGGCAAATGGGACTAAAATAGCGTGTAACCTAAAACAGCATCGGTATTTGAGTTGGCAAAATCAATCTTACTGGACACTTCGTGTTCAATGATTCGATGATTTTTTGTTTTCCTAAATTGCAGAATACATAGCAAAGGGTACATTTTAAAATATGTTTTACGACAATATGCATCGATTTTATTTATTTATTTATTTTGGGGGGGGGGGGGGGGGGGGGGGGGGGGGGTTACACATCCAATTCCAATAAGGGGGGGGGTTGCATAACTTTTCATCGTAAAACGAGCACACAGTATCTCTCGCTATATTCACAAAGATAGCGCTGAATGCTTGTTTTGTTATCTGGACGCATGGAGCCTCTGAGAAATGCAAATGGGGAAGGGGGCAGAACAAAATCGTGACAGCTGGTTAGTGTATCTCCACACACACACACACACACACACACACACACACACACACACACACACACACACACACACACACACACACACACGAGTCAGGTACATTCACACTGAGTCCACGCAGCTCGCTTCTCCGTTTATTGAGTGAATCAGGATCATAGGATGTTTATGTTTAGAGTCAATACTTACTGGTCCAGTAAAGTAATTCTTGCTGCTCTTTGGCCTCCGTAAATTAAAGACTTTGATCCTTTCCCTCTGCAGTAAATCAGACTGCTTTCACACTGCGCTTAAAATGGCCGAGATGGAGCGCTAGTCACGTGATCCGCTCTTCGACGGGTCAGGTGATCAGAAAGGAATGGGTTGTCACTGCCCCGGCCTCTATTTGGGCATCAAACGCTTTCCAATGTACTCTTTTGCATTCGTTAATTTCATTAAGTTTTTTTTTTCATAATCTGTAATTACAGTCCCAGGGGTGAAAACTTGGCGCTATGATTCCAGTGCGAGGACACCTCATATAGCGCTATCAACATTACATTATGTATCCAATAGACAGGTTTAATTTTATTGTATTTATTTATTTTTATCCCTTAGCAACGATAAATGAAGATAGTTTTTAATTGGGTTTGGATTACTCACATGACCCATCCGCCAACACAGGACATACGCTTTGTGTGTAGTGTGTTGTGAGGGGAGCCGGGCTTGATTAATATGGTGTTTGATAATTTAGCACCGTAGGCTCACTGTGATGCTAAACTTTCAAAACAGTTCAGCACCAATTTCGAAAATTATTCCTTCGGGCGAGGCAATGCATTCACCAGTGTTTGTATTATTAACGACACAGTACAAGTACTGTTTGTCTTTTCGTAACATCTGAACTGTAACGATAACGACAGGGTTGAAGCTTGCAAATCAGAATGTTAAGGTATGGAGGGACAATATGTACCTTTCTGTGTTGTACATTTCTCTGGTGCAGTGGCACCATCTAGTGCACTGAATATTACTGACTCTGAAACCCCTCGAAGTTTAGGGAATCCGGGCATACAAACTAGGTCACTGTATAATGGTTACATTTAAATACAAATATACCACACCCCTGAACAGTGAAATAATACAGGTGCTGTATTATTATTATTATTATTATTATTATTATTATTATTATTAATAATAATAATAATAATAATAATAATAATAATAATAATAATAATAATAATAATAAACCACCCCTCTAACGCAAGTGGAAAAGGTTTAATCTAAAGCCTTCATCAAAACACTGATAAAGGGATTTTATAAATAAATCGGTATTTATGCATATGATAAAGCTTATTACTCAGTTTGACCTATGCTAGAATTATATGTTCTTTAATTATATTTGAATTATACATTTACTTCATTGCTTCATGTGAAATGTACATTATTTCTTAACAAATGATCTTTATCTCTTATATTGCTTAACATGAGCAGTATTCCAGCAGTTTCAGGTTTGAGTCATAGCATATTAACTCTGTCAATATAAACAAAACTGTAAATTCCGCAAGGGTTACGCATTCCACATGTCGATAATCACTCACCGTAAACAGTCGCATCAGCATTCAGTGTTGCAATCTAATATTCAAGCTGTTCTCATATTTGAAATGGGTAGACGTTTTACACTGTGTGAGATTTATTGAAAGGTTTCCATGCTGTAAAGTACTTAATATAGTGGCATTGCACATGATTACAGCAGGCAACTGCTTGCCTGTGGAAAGCTGTCAATTTGCACCTTATTGCTAGTGAAGCTGATAAATGTCAGTTGCTGTGCTGGCTAAATAGTGTTGCTGTAGTGGGTCAGGGGTTGGGCCAATATACAACCTGTTCTGTGTAGCTGATAAAAATATTGTATTTCACAGGTTATTATTATTATATTATTATTATTATTATTATTATTATTATTATTATTATTATTGATGTAGTTTATTTTAAATTAACATTCTTATTATATTATATATATTTTATATCGTATATATGAATATATATATATATATATATATATATATATATATATATATATATATTATCCAAGACGTAATGTTCAGCACGTGTTGTTGCTGTATATACTTACATTTCACTTCCATCCACTTCAATGAAGCAGGACAGTCAGGTATCTTGCTATGAACTGACTGGTCTGCTCATACAGCGACAGGCAGAGGCACTAGATAGAACCTCTGAATGTTTGATTTGACAAAGACAGCTTACTTAAACAAACAGCAAGACAGCACAGCTCTGGAATGTTTAGCTTCTCTTGACACTGCCAGCTCTAAGGATCACAGTCCACACAGAAAAGTAAACAGCACTTTGTATTTCAGTGGTATGAATATTGCATTCATATTGTATTACTTGTAGTGGTATTATAGCCATAAGGTTAAGTAAATGAACTCTGTAGTAACAATAGTTGGATCCAAACTCACAAGGTAGTGTGTTACACAATATGACTAAGGTTAGTTAAAGTTCCACAACAATCTGGTATGGTTCTTACAATATTGGACTCCCAAACTCTGAGGTTTCTGTTCATTACACACAAATGTTCTACATGACTCCCATAAAAGCATCTATATATTCTTTATATATATTTATATAGTATATATATATTATATATATATATATATATATATATATATATATATATATATATATATATATTCGTTTTGGATGCACAAAAACAGGGTTATAGTAAAGGACTAATAGTCGAGAGACCACTGGTTCAAGACACCTTTAATGCACCAGTGACAATTGCTGGACATTTTTCAAATTGCATCTCACTTGGTTGGCCCAATTCCAATGTTATTCATAATTTTTTTCAGGATATAAAAACAGGCTTTTAAAGCTTTTTTCAAACTGTAAAATGATATTTAATTGATATGTTAATGTTGCTGAAATGTCCACATCAGGGTCTATTGACTCAAATTTGTGAGAAGAAAAATTCCAAACCACATAGTGCATATTGAAGATGTCCACATCGACCTTGAATTATGTGCCGGTTTTGTAGTTTGAAATCTGTGTTCTCTGTGTATAGCAAACTCTCTGGGGCTGTCTGGCAGCCTTTTGTGCTCGTCAGAATAATGTTGATGTCACCCATTCCAGTTGAACCCACTGCAGCAGACACTGGACAGTAATAATAAGCCTGTTGTTAGGTGACTGCTTGCAATGTGTAATTGAAGTCTGTTCTTGGCTGCAGATTGTGATGACTGAAGAAGGGCAGGTGTCCCGAGTCCCAGACGCACTCACACATTTCAAAGGAAACATCTGCCGTCCTGCTCCCAAGTGAAACCCCAGGGTTTGAATAGAGTTTAAAACATTCCAGAAACTGCTCTCGGCTTTGTATCCACATCTTCATGTTGATGATATAACAATGTGCTCCTTTTAAATGCTATAATAATACTGGGAAAAGAGGTCTGAGTGTAAGAAATGAAACAAAAATGCTTCTGTTGCTGTTTAGAATATAATAACACAGCTTTAGCTAGTTATCTATACCCCCCACATTTTTTGTTTTTAATTATTTACAAAAACAATCCAAACATGTGCTGATCTTTTTTCTTTTGACCGTACCCCCACCGTTTTAAAGCAGCAGCATTGCTATACACCCCTTTCCCATGTATCACATTATATTGTTTTGTGTGTATGGCCTTGCCCATTTAAAAGCCAACTGTTAACACACACACATATATATATATATATATATATATATATATATATATATATATATATATATATATATATATAGCATAGCATAGCAATTGAGTATCGTTCCTGAGGAAAGAAAGTGAGAAAGAGAGAGAGAGAGAGAGAGAGAGAGAGAGAGAGAGAGAGAGAGAGAGAGAGAGAGAGAGAGACACCAGAAACCACTCAATCTGGTTTGTTGCCCCTTTAAAAATGATCCAAGACACAAAACTGAAGGTTTTGAAAGCGGCGACGTGCAATTTTTAATAAACAAACAAAAACAAAACCTAACTCCTGAACTGAACAGGGACGTATTCTAGTAAGCAATACAGCTAAGCTGTTTACCACACAGTTACCTTTTTTTTAAGCACGACTGAGCACACCTTCAGTCAGGCCTTCCACACAACAGCCCCAAAGGCACTGGCTGCTTCCATTAAAAACCCTGCACCTGGCTCTAATTTACAATGATAGCCAGGTGCAGGTGATGATTAACTAATAAAACAATTAAACAATTACATTTTTGGCAGGGAATATTTTATTGCCCTCCAGCTGTCTCTCTCTCTCTCTCTCTCTCTCTCTCTCTCTCTCTCTCTCTCTCTCTCTCTCTCTCTCTCTCTCTCTCTCTATAGAGACATAAAAGGAAAAATAAACACATAACTGTACTTAAAATGCCTTAAATAAAACAGCTGATGTTTTTTTTGTTTCATTTCATTTTGAAAAATAAATTCAGTAAATAACACTTTTGAGTATATCTGTACCAAAAAGTGCTTCCTGCCTTCGAGAGAGAGAGAGAGAGAGAGAGAGAGAGAGAGAGAGAGAGAGAGAGAGAGAGAGAGAGAGAGAGAGAGGAAAGGAATACTGCTGTCCATGCTGTGTACCAAAATGATCAATAAGAAAAACAAAAAAGAAAAGGATATTTTAGGTACTTGAAAAAATAGAATACTTGATTACGAATCAATTATCAGGATGTTTCGGACTATAAGTCCTTCATCGGCTGAATATATATAGAGATGTCCTTGACATTTTGGAAAGGTATCCCCACTCCAAAACTGTCTGTGACTCAACTACTGTAAAATTCCATTGGTGGAACAGAATAATTGACAGAACAAAGACAAGGGTACATAAAATGGCGTCTGTTGGCTGGAAGCACTCTTTGGTACAGATATACTCAAAAGTGTTATTTACAGAATTTATTTTTCAAAATGAAATAAAACAAACAAACAAAAAAAACATCAGATGTTTTATTTAAGGCATTTTAAATACAATTATGTGTTTATTTTTCATTTGATAACTTAAAGGGGTGTTTTCTTAACCTAAATTGCCTGTGTAGTTGTGTGGTCTGGTAGTTAAAGAAAAGGGATTGTAACCAGGATGTCCCCCGTCTCAGCCCCTGACTCACTGTGTGTGACCCTGAGCAAATCACTTAACCTCCTTGTCCTCCGTCTTTCGGGTGAGACGTTGTTGTAAGTGACACTGCAGCTGATGCATAGTTCAGACACCCTAGTCTCTGTAAGTCACCTTGGATAAAGAGTCTGCTAAATAAACAAATAATAATCAGTGAGATCAGCTGGAAAGAATTGTACAAAGAGATAATAGTAACACAAGGGCTGCTACAGTAAAATAATTCTGTGGAACTGATACCTGAGTGATAGCAGTAGCAATGTGCTCCTGTGTCAGGACCACTGCACAATATTTCTTCCAAATCCTTGGCTGGTCCAGTGTAACATACTACTATTACAATGTTAGTCTTCCATTTTCTGTAGCTGGGGGAATTTGTTTGATGTGGCCTGATATTTGTGCCTGGATTGACAAGGCAGTGCCTGCACTGGTGTTGTCAGGAGGATGCCAGCAGTGATTTAGAATCCCTCAACAGCTTGGGTTCTGAGAGGGAATGATGTGTCGTGTCGAATGCGCAAATTAACATATTAACAGTTAATGTGGAGAACAGAACTGAGACAGGCCGTTGCAGATGTTTCAGGAATCCCTGGCTGTCTGTCAAACAAGAGGAACTTCTGAGTGGGAGAGAGAATGTCAGTCCCTTTAGATTATAGACTATGGCAGTACAAAACTGATTCCAAATAATAATACTAATAATACTAATAATAATTTTTCTGGTATTTTCATTTTTATGTACAGAACAGGTAAACACAAGCTTGGAAGATTTAACCCAGCTTGGTTACTAGTTCCTTGGCCTTTGCTTTTTCCAGCTTGGCAACACAGGCTGTGGATTTTGGGCCCATGACTGTTATTGTAGTTGGGCTGGACAGCTTCCTCCAGTTTAGCCAGAGCTCCCTTATCCTCAGAGGTGATCTGTTTGAAGGCAAAGGACGTGCAGGTCTTCTTGTTAAGCAGGTGGCCCAGCCTGGCCTTGCCCTTGACAATGCAGTATGGAATGCCCATCTTACAGCACAGTGCAGGTAGGAACATGTCATGGGCAATGACAACCAGCTGAGCCTTCTTGCTCTCCACCAGAGTGGTGACAGTGTTCACACCTGCTCTGAGGACTGGGGGTCTCTTTGTTGGAGTATCTCCTTTGCCAGCAGCCTTGTAGTAGTAGTATTAGTAGTAGTTGTAGTAGTATTGGTATTGTTGTTATCCAATATAAAATATATGTAAATACAGGACTGTTGAAAAGACACATTGCAGTGGGTAACAGTGGAGAAGCATCTTATACACTGTAGGGAAGCAAAAGTGTACTATTTATTTATCATTTTGAACTTTTCATGGCTTTAAATTTCTGCTCCTGCCATCCCTCCATCCAAAGTAAATAATACAAAGTGTGAATTCAGGCTGGTGATTTAAGAATATGTGTTTATTTACCATTCATAAATTAATCAAAAGTCGAGTAACTGAGACCCCAATGTAAAACATGTTTTATTCTTATGCTGCCCACATGTGTTATTTTGATAAAGCGACACTTGAGTTTTACTCAGAATTTACGTGTAATGTGAAGAATATGCAGCATAAGCTGTAAACCAATCCCAGAGACTGTGATTTAGGTGTGGATGGAAGCGTATAACTTGTTTTTGACACTAGATGGTGTACACAATTCACAATCTAACCTATGCTCAGATGCTTTTATAGTAAAGCAAGACAAGCACACACTACATTTTTGAATCTGTGGGAAAACAAGAACAGATGCACAGACTTCACTATATTCCATGATACACTCAGAAGAGCCACATGTGATTTTTCATATAAGAAACAAAATTGTGCAACCAGTACTGTATACTGTATATTCAGAATTGGATTATTATTTCCGGAGTGTATTTATAGAAATAGCACTTATTTCAATTTTAGAGAATAAAATAATTGTGACCCCTTTTTAATAAATTACTGTGACTGTTCCCTTTCTGTGTGATAAGTTGTAACAAGCTTGACGTAAAGACTACTATTTTATTCCATAACCAGACTGAAAAATATGAGCTGAATTAATTCTAAATGCAGAGAGTAATAGCATGTAGGCTCCTATTTTATCTTTCTTACTATATATAAATCTGCTGAGGTCTGGAGTAGACTGCTTTGGAAGTAACAGAGGCTCTTATACAACACCTCTTGTGGTGGATAGAAAGAGGCAAAGGCCAGACAAGAGGCTGCGCAGATATTGTTTTTGGATTTATTGTTTTAATTAAGCATCTGGCAGTCCATCATAAACAGTTTATGGTATTTTGTGCACCGTAGCCTACAGCAGTTTTAAAAACTGTTGTTTGAATATGGCCTTAATGTCATATCTGTCAAGGTTCTAAATCCCGGGCAAATGAAAGGAATCTGTTAACGAGAGCCTATAGTACTGCAGACCCACTGCTGGAAAACTCTTCCTAAAATGTCATGCTTTACCATGAAAAAGGCTTAAAGGCGCTGCAATGTGCGTAATGATTGGCAGACGATGCCGTGAAGGATTTTGCGTAAACAAACAAAAAAAATATGACTGTTTTCCTAATATTGTAAAATCAATAATGTAATCATGTCAATTACATGTAATAGCGTGAACATGTATATATTCTGTGTAACAGTCATCTAGATGTTCATAAAAAAATATATACTTATTTAAATTAATGTTTTAGTTCAGTATTTTACATTTTACATTTACACTCATTTTACGTACATTTCTGTAAAATGATTGGAAAAACACATTCATGATTTTCTAAATGTTTAAACTGCTATATCCGCAGGCCAAGCAGCATTCCATTTTCTGAGGTTTTTGTTTTCTCTGTTATGTTATCTCTATGTTGTGATGTTGTGCATCTTTAAGCATTGATATTATTCCACTGTTGGATTAAGGTAATGATGACTCTGTTTAGGTCTGTTACCCTGCAATTGCAGACAGTGCGGTGGTCAATGGAATGTATCACATTTGCCCATGATGGTAACTATGATACACATAGAAAAACATTTTGAATTGATTGAAGAGACTTGGTATGAGTACTTTTAGACCAATCAAAATCAGGTATTTTCTGAAAGACTTAAAAAAAAAAAAAAAAAGCCATATGAAAGACACCAGTGATCAATGGTTCACTTTCACAAATCCAGTATTTACTGGCATAAATATATATATCTATATAGAATTATATTATATAGAATATATTATAATATCTAGTATATATATATATATTAGATCAGTTGCATATAGTAGTGTATATCAGAGGGAGTATATCAATCAGAGGGTGAAAATATCATTAGAGGTTTGTCTACAGTAGTTGAGCAAGCAGGCTAGTGCTTGTTCTTTTCCATGCTATACTTGGTCAAGTTGCATATATATCGTATTCCACATTATTTTATTAACTCTAATATCTACACTTCCTATTACCAGACATGTCTTTCATTCAAAGCACAGAGGCACAGTTCTCTAATCTGAAGTGACAAGCTATATACTTTCTTCAGCCATTACCCAGTAGCCTAGAGCAAGGAGGCTGTTTCTTTGAAAATGTTTGAATTAGGTTATTTTTATTGAAGTATTAAAGCAATGCTTCAGTTTTAGCTATCATTCCTGGGTTCCTTTTTTTATTTGGGGGTGGGGATTGCAATAATCTGTAATGCAACTGGTGCTGTGCACCCAGAATAATACAATATGAGTTAAACATGGTGTAGTAACCTATAGTTTGTGTGTATGTAATTATTGACAGGAATCTGCCTTTAATATTATCTATGTACTTTTGTCAGTAGATAATATGTCATGGTATGTTTGGAAGTTTTACACTTAATATTTCCGTTTGCCTGGTCACCTTGTAAAATCAATGACTTGGTAACATCAATGTTTGTTTTCTTTGTATTTGAAAGAGAAACAAACATGCTTTGTTTCATTAGGCAAGGTCATTATGCTATGTAGCATACCATGAAAAAAATTACAACAGTACATATTTTCTATCATATTTATCATGGTTATAGACGTTGAATAAATAACAAATAAATGACTAAACTTGTCAGCTGGAAGACCTGGAAGACCTGCGATAGGTGTAATAGGACCTCACAGTAATCTTCTTGAATTCCCTCTCAGTTCCAGGTAGTGTTATATACATGCATGTTTACAGGAACAGCTCTCACAGATTTAACTTCTCCAATGTATGTTTTCCTAAAAGGAAAACAAAACCAAAAAAAAACAGTTAAGTGTTATACAGTAGCACATTCTTACAAAAGGTGAAATATGAACTGGGGAAAAAAAAAAAAAAAAGTTTCATTCCAGGAACCCACCAGGTGCAATTATCTATGAGATGTATCAGTGAATTTATTTGCTTTTGTAAATGTGAAAAAAGCAATTCTACCAGAAAGAATACTCCCTAATTGCAGCATGGCCAACTGTGCAAAATCATTTTAAAGCTTGCATTTTGGTTCATAAATATGACTTGCATGCAATTATTATTTTTTAATATGTAAGGTAAATTACAAGTGTACCTTACAAAGCAATTATAAGGAAATATTGTCATGTAAAAACAGCAAACCCAGCTTATTTTGGTTATAGATATATAACTTCGCAATGTTTCCTAACATATAACTTCTCAACATTTCCCCTATATATATTGAGGAATTTGATGTGGATTATAAAGAACACATCGAGAAAATGAAATGAAGCAGGGGTGGCATAGAGACCTGGGCTACAGAGACAGAAGTTGTTGCTGCTGTAGATATTATAAATGGACCAATACATGTTTACTTGAATGTTGTAGACCAGGAATGCTTTAAATATAAAGGAACAGAAACTGCAGTTCCATGTAATGGATAACCAATTAATCTGTTTTATAAAAATAATAATTTTGAATTAATTAGAGTTAAATGTAATAGCAATAGAGACATATCCAATATATTATATCCAAGAACAGGTTTGATTAGAGGTAACCCAAAAATGCAGAAAGAAAAGAGAGGGTTAAGAAAGTACCATTTATGTATTCTTCATAATTCAGAAAAAATTACAAGGGATGCGATTTTAGTCCACATTAAACATAAAGGGGTCATAGATACATTAAGGGACATTGCAACCTGTAAAAGCACATGTAAAGTGTGCAAATTTATTGGTAAAGATAAAAGTGAAATCACAAATAAGTAAAATAAATATTTAGTCTTAAAATCTTGCAAGGATAGCAACCTTGTTGATGGTATATTTTGCATAAAATGTAATAAAATAAAATCTGTAGGAGAGACAGGTACATCATTATATAAAACAATACAGAACCACCTATCAAATATAAATAAAAAATAAAATTAACAATGTATAATATAGAAGAAAAGAAAATAAATGGATAAACTGACTAGATACCATGTTGCCTGAAGATTTAAATAGAAAGGAACAATAGATTGTTACATCATTAGCTATATAGTGAATGACATCACAAAGACATTACATTCAAAGAGAAAAAATGTGGGGTTACCATGGCATCAAAAGCCTATAAATACCTCCAATGTTTGTTTTCAAACACACTTTCCCTTGACAAAGGCACGTTAAACATACTGAAACGTTGGGAAGTTGGTTCTTTGAGCTAAAACATATACGTACGATGTGCTGAAATATATTAAGATATATGTGAATATATTGAAATTTCCCACTATGGATTTGGATTGTATTGGGAATATATTTCACAATATTTCATAAAATGTTGACCTGCTCTTTATAAACTTCAGAACTGTATAAAATACATTCACATAAAATTAGCTGATTTATTGTTAATAAATTTCAAAGACAGTAAGTATTTGTTCCCCTATGATAGAACATTGGATGCAAAAGGCATTTAAATTATGCCTATCAGCCAAACGATGCACACTTTAACTATGTTTTTCTATAGAACACTCTATTGGGAGCACATCGTTTCCTCTAAAAGGCACAAACATTAACTGTCTGATTCATGTGTTGACATGTGGCATATCCAAATGTGTTATGGATCTCAGAGTGGGGGGGGGGGGGGGGGGGGGGGGGTGGGGGGGGGGGGGGGGGGGCACAGTAATCCCAGGGGAGAGATAACTCACTGAATCCAGGGATGCTCATTGAGTGAATATCTTACAGACTTACTTCTTTTATATTTATACAATAATTTAGTGTTACGACATTGTTCTTTACCAGTGTTAGCTATTTTTCTTGCTATCATGTTATTATATGTCTAGCCTAATAAGAGCACATTGGCTGCACGAAAAACATATTTTTCACAATTCCTCAGGGATGCATATGCCTCGGAATAAGATTAGCTGAAGACTGACACACATACAGGTGCACTGTGACTTTGCTAATGCCTGTTTTCTCAATAGGGAGGACAGCATTGCAGGAAAACAACATAAGTTTTATCTGTAGCATATCCTTCAGTTTTCACTGCTTGTGTAAACCAAAGGATATGCTACACGAGGAGGATTTAACAAAGTTTTCATCATGATAAGTGTTAAGATCTGCAGTCATTTAATGTTTCCATACAATATAACAGAAATGTTAAGTTTATGGTCACAGTTGACTTCCTCATGCACAACGTTGCAACATTAACAGGCAGCCATATGTCGGAAACCCATAGCAACATCAATTATAATTTCACATGAAAAGAAAGACAAAGAGATGTCATGCAAATATAAATGAAACTGAGACATGTATTGACTTGAGCTTTATTGTGATGAAAATCTGTCTGTGTTGAAGCAATACCAGAAAAAAAAAATCTAATTCAATGCATGCTTTTAGGGTCCGTGTAATAATAACACAATATAATGATATAATGTAATCATTTTAAAAACAACGCACAGTACATCTGATTTTTATATTTTGAAATCTAAATGCATAAGTTTTGGATGGTTTGTGTATTTATATAATTTTAATAACTTTTGCTCCAGTTCAGGTAGAAACACTGAAATGATGTGACTTCAAGACAAAATTAAATATGCCTAAGAAAAAACAATAAGCTGATTGACATACGTCAAAAATGTGATATGATATTGATATCCCATTTATCTATGTGGATAAAATATTTGGAGCAGTTTACTTCCAATTTTAAGCCACATCAACAGATTTGTTTATAACTAGATGAATAAACACGAAACTGGACCCTCTGTGGTAAGGATATACTGCAGATACTGTTCTTGGTATTCAGTGAAATTCAGCATTGCAAGATGCAATTTTAATGTTAACCTGCGGGAGGCAGTGTAGGCCAATGTTCTTTTCCAATGGCAGTCGTGGCCTTTGTCAGGCGCGAAAGCCTTTCATTTATCACTTTTTACAAGTCGAATGAACGTATTTAGCTGTGTTTTACTCCCCACTTGTATAAGATCTGGTGACAAGAGAGGATAATGAAAACAATTGTTCATATGATAAATTTACATGCTTCATCTTGCTGTATGATCTCTGCGGTTCTACCAGTGCAGCCACTAAGGGACTGGTATTGCCTTTAGACTTTAGGCAACAGAAGAAGTATGTTTCCCATTTGCCTTGAAAAACAAATAAAATCTCTCTCCTGTTTATTTTCTTAATTTTTAGTTGCCTTTCTGGAAATTGGCAGCTATTTCGCATTTCAGTTTAAAACCTATTTAAAAGCCTAAATAACTGTTTTTGTAAATGACTTGCCATTATGTTTATTTAATTTAAAAAAAAGGGCCTAACCCTTATACAAACAGTACAAGAGATTCCTATAAATAGGGTTTTGGATATGCTGTATGATTCTTTGAATGATAATGTATCATATAATACCCATATCCATGTCTATAATCTCTCTCTATACACTGTATTATTGTATTCATTCTTATTGTGTTACAAGTGTTAAGGAGATCATCAATGATCATTTTGACCTATATTACTTAGTACAATTTGAACCATCACGTAAGCATCTTTACAAAGAAAGATTATTATTTTTTTTTTAATTAAATTTACTTCTACCATTCTACCATTCTGGCGGAGTTTTGTTATACATTTTTCAGTTTTCATCCTGTAGGTGGGTTTGATCAAGAAATACAACCAGGTTTCTTAATCTCTGTTTTCTGGTGCTGAAGTGTCAGACTTCCAAATACTGGAGAAGCCACGCTTGAGTTTACAACAATGCAAATATATGGTGTTCACTTTTGGTACAAAGTTAATTGAATACACATATATGCTGCCTATACCACAAATATGATCAAAAGTTGATATAAAATAGATCCTTTTAATGCAGGCACTGTATTGTTTGAATGGATCCAGCCCTCTGCTGGTACACAAATACACAACATGATCTGGGGATCACATTAGATTTCCTACAATAGTTAATAGCTGTCTGGTCATTCTAACCATAACTGAACATCAGGGTCCTAGCATTCTTTTTGCTGTGAATATTTCACTGTTTTGATTGAATTCAGCAGAAAAGGATAAGAAAGTATTTGAACCTGAACTCATGTTTTCTGTAAACTACAGTACCATGATTTTCAGATCCCGCTCACTTTTTTTCGTGATGGAAAATCAATTTGTCTGCATGATGAAGCAGGTAAAGCTAGTCTTTAAGGTGCACTATATTTAAATGCATGTGTCTGTTTGCATGTGTGTAGGTATGCATGGATGTATTCATTTATTTAAATGATTTTTCTTTGAGATTCCCAATTAAAATGGAACAAGATGCTGCTGCACCTTCATCTAGTATAGTCAGAACCAGATTACAGCTCTTGAAAAAATAAAAAATAAAATAATAATAATAATAATAATAATAATAATAATAATAATAATAATAATAATAATAATAACAATTAGATTTCAAGCACCATTTAAGGTATGGTACCAGTACAAGATAGGCTAAAGTCTTTTGACAACAAGAGGTACAGTTGGGTATTATAATTACTATCTATGTGGGCTAGATTTTTTTCAAAAGTTCACAACATGTAAAACTCTGTTTTAGACAGTTGCTCTGTCCTTAATTCCACTGCTCATTTTGCAAGAACAGAATATATTTAGGTCTTTAAATCTGAGCCCCTGCTTGTTTACAGCTTCCGTAAGATGTACTTAAATATGTATCATTAACACTTAGGACAAGTGAGAGTCCAGCTAATAAACAGTTATTTATTGCAAATTATTGCCTAATGTATAAAATTAACAGCACCCACCAATTATGATTTATAGGTGATATAAACCATAGTTATTACATTTACTTAAAGTATTTGGTGGCACGCATTTTCAAATAAAACATATTTTTATATATTAGAGTTTATGATAAAATGTTTAAGATTAACAACTTGCACTATGTTTTTGTTTTTGTGATTTTATAGGGTCAATAAAACATGTTTATTACACTGGTAAAAATAATTCAACGGTAGACTTTTAAGTGCTGTATTTATCTAATGTACGGATATAACGTGAAAGAATATTACCCTGTAAACCAGAAATTATCATTGGAGTCCAGGAGTCAAAATATTTACTGCTATGAATCTGCCTTTAAAGTCATGATTACTGGAGTCACAGGACACTTCAATTGCAGTCCTTTCATATGTAATACGATATGATGGATGGCCATATTAAATGACTTGCTTTTTCATCAGCACTAATTTAGTGTAAATTGCTTGTATACCTTTTAAAACAAAAGCTGAGAAGACCACTTTACAAGTGTTAACAGCAGTCAGAGGAAGCTACTCGGGAAACAATCCCTTTACACCAGAAAACTACTGTAGATGTAAAATAAAGTCAAACTAAAAAAAAAACCCAGCTTTTTAGAAAGACAATGCAAATGTTCTGACATTTTAAATACTTCTTCAGCAATATAAATTATTCAATATGATACTGAAGCAGGGACCCTGTATCAAGTCTTGGGACAGGATTGGATGGTAGCAGATGTATATGGTCAGGAAAAAATGACAAAATTAATTTAGTTAAGCCCTTCCAAGCTGGCTAACTGTTGCCTGAAACAATTTCAGTCCTGATTAGCAAGTAAGCACTTTCCGTACCACAGGATCCCAGGGCTGTAGTTTCTACATGCCTACCTGTACAGGACGATAAATGTCTTGCAGCTCAAAACTAGATACAAATTCAAATGCAATGCCAATTGGTAGTCTGTGTTATATTATCTGGACAGGAGGAAGCTCATGCAATAGATTACTTATTTAGACTAAACAATGTTACTACATGATACACATTTTCACACTGCATTCTTTGGCCTTTGACCTTGCCTTTCGAGGTACCTCTGCCCATAAATTAGCTCACAGATAAGTGGAGAGGCCGGCCATAGGGAAGCCATGGGCAAGGGCAGGATAGCTGCCCTCCCCTTTAGCTGAAAGCAGATGGAGGCTGGGGAGGAGGAGACGAACTCTAATGCACAGCAGTGATGTAATGGACTGAGGTAATGGATATATATATATATATATATATATATATATATATATATATATATATATATATATATATATATATATATATATATATATATATCTTCCTTGCCAATCATTGGACATGTCATTTATTGAATGACGAATAAGATACCTGCCATTCTACTGAATGATTTGTTCTGAGTATTGGAAGTGCCTATAATATGCTTGATGTGTACCTGATTTGATGTGAGGTTAAAAGTGAATTTCCTGTCTAAACCACCTTAATAGACATCTGTGTGTGGATCTGTCTCCCCTTGACTCGTGGAGAAGCTTCCTCATGGAGGATGAATCCAGTGCCGGCAGTTGGGAAGGTTGGGAAGTAAGCTTCACTTACCCCCAAGAGGAGGGCTCAGTTGCAGAGGTGGAAAGCTGACTAGAAGAGGAACCATAGTGGGGGAGGAGGGAGGATGGTGGAAAACCAAAAAAAAAAAACAATAAACAAACAAAAACACAAGACAAAGAGAAAATTCAAGGCTTGGAGTTTAAATAGGGGATTAGCAGATATTATTGGTAGGAGGGAAGTAGGGGGACCAGCCCTCATTCATGCCCCTTAATAATGTAGTAATAACTATTCACCTAATGCTATTTAATAAGCAATGCTTGATATGTTAAAGCTTTTAAAAACATGTGTCTGCTTGCCCACACATTTTAGTATATAACAACTCTTAGTATATATGAATCATTCATTACCGACTGCTTAAGTTTTTTTAAAGGTGTTTTTAATTACTTTTGATTGTAATTGGAATTCTATCACAGAACTATCTTCTTGCTACCCAAGGTGTGTGAGGAATTTATTTTGAATGGCACAGTATACTGTATGGGGTGCCACAAGAGTATAGTTACAGAATGAACAGCCATTAGCTAAATATATTTCTCTGGAGTCACCAAATATTGCAATTGTGCTATTAATATTAATGGCAGTTGGGAAATTCTTCCAAAATAGCACAGTGCACAAATGGGAAGAATAACAGAATAAAACAGAAGAAAAATATACTTACATAAAGGATGCTTCTATCTGCGTTTTATTAGTTACAGTGATGGACTGCAAAAAAAAAAAAGTCTAAACTAAAGTAGGATGCAACCGCAATTTTTTTTTTAATTAGAATAATTATTTTTGACAGTTTTACATCCACACTCCAGTATGTAATTGACACTCTGAGAACTGTCTTAACACTTGATTAACACAAATAGTTATTCAGTGCACAGAGACACTGCAGATGTAGATTGCTGCTTGGTACTAAATGAAAGTAAATGTGGGTGCATGAGCTAACTGTATCATCACAAATGGACAGTATTTAATTGAAATAACGCTCACTGAATCGCTAAAGGTAGTTAATTGTTGAGTAAGAAGGTTTAATTTCAAAACATGTTATGTTTAATGAATGTAATCTTTTCCATCAGTGTAAAGTTACCAAGGGTTCTCATAAATCTTTATTTTGAATAACAGTGAAAACACACTCACAAACATCACCACAGCAATAGCAAATATGCAAGTTATTCTAACATTGAATGAGCTCACATTTCAATTGAGATCCAGAGCAGTGACCCACTGTATCACTAAGCCCTCACTAAGTAGTGCTTCATTTTATGAACAATGACCTAGCAGTAGCACAGCACACAGTTATAGCAGTGCGAGGCAATGGTTATTCCCACAAGTATAATGGTTTTGTAAGTACAGTAACTCTGAAGCCTACAGCGTGATGTGGGCGGTATTAATACTTGGGATGTTTGTGTGTATATTTTCATTGTTACTCAAGCCTTGGTGCTTGAAGTGCATTAGTGAACAAGTGTGGTTTTGAGTCAGAGAGGAGGCGAGAGAAAGTGGGATAAAAACTCTTAATAGAGTTGGTGGATAATGTTCTAAGTGCTTCAGGTTCCTAATAAAGTGGCCACACTCTCACACAGCAAACAGTAAATAAATAAAAAATTGCATCTTGCATTAGAGTGTGATGAGCCTACTTTATTTTCTAATAATTAGAAAAAACAGTATATAGACTATAGTCACATACTCTAGTAAGAAACAATCACATACCTTATATCTGGTACAGACTAGGGTGGCATAATATAATTATTAGTAGTGTTGCATATTATATTATTATTTGACAGCCTTAAGCTGAGGAAATACAGAGTCACTTTTTCAGGAACAGCGGCTTGAAACCTAGTTTGAGGCAACTTTGCTGTATCAAACCCCAAGTCTCACCTGATGTCCCATGCAGTGACCTGAAACCTAGTCTCCTGTAACCAAGTTCCAAGCCCCAAAGTGGCTTCGTGTTCCCTCAGCTTTAGAGCTTTTAGTGTGTGCTTGTATAAATCTGTGTCTAAAACTCTGTGGTTCTGTGTCACCCTCCAAGCTAAAGTTACTGTTTTCAGATTCACAGACAAAGAAAGGTTGACTCGTTTTTAGTGATCTGCTTAACATAAACATAGTGTAATAGGTGCCTCTATTGTTCAGTCTTCTTATCAATTGAAATTTGGAGCTGGTCTACAGCTACCGTAGTTCTCACAAGCAATTTATTTTTTCAGGTCAGAAAAAATGTCTTGTGGAGAACACAAACAGATGTTTACTGTAGAAACGTGTTCCTAATACTTTGGGGAGCCTGTTGAGATGTATTTGTAGACAAGTGTAATGAAGTTAGAAAAGTATAGTTCTAGCAATGTTTCATGGCACCAAACAAAAGTAATAATTGATTATAGCAACAGGGAACGCTTTGTACAGATTTCATCAGATTTCTTCAGATAGCGAAGAAATGACAGAGGCACTTCTGTAACCACTGAAAGCATTGCTTTTTTATTTTTTATAAACGTTTTACAAGACTTGTCAAGACAAATTAATGCCATTGACTAGCCCTTGGTTGATTAATGTGTTTCAGCTGTGTCACATTGTAATTCCTTTATAAAAGACGAATAAGAAGAATACTTTTCTAGAGCTGCAAACTCTGACCTTTTCTCATGGACTGCTATCAAAAAGACCATAAAAGTAATACTAATAATAGCATGCATATTATCACACCTCAACTGCAGGTGAGCAATTTTGGCAATAATGGTAAAATGCTACATTGTTTTTAGGGTTGTCCAAATCCGTCCAATGCAGAGCCTTAAAAGGCAAAACACTGGGTGTCAATGCAGATTAATCTATAATGATATAATGCGACACCTTGTGTGTGAACTGAAGTTTAGAGATGGTGTTTTTAGACAGGCTCACAAATCTAGCTTTACAGTAATCAAACAGTGAAGATATCAAGGCCTGTGTTAGAATCCAATAAGGGGAACACAGATTGATTATACAACTAATGCCAAACAAGAAGGAAAGTGTGGTACATGAGAAAATAACATTTCAAATGCAAAACTATTCTCATTTACCCCTTATTCTGGGACAAGGGATTCATTATACATAGAGTATCAAGAATGCATTTCAATATCGTGAAATCTTTTTTTTTTTTTTATAGCCTTATAATGTCCAAGACACTATTACAGATCATTAACATGATGCAAGTTTAGTTTCAAGTTTGAATCATTAATTGTAAATCGTACAATAAAGCAAATGATCGTCTTTCATGTTGGTGTTTAACTGTTGTTTTACAAAAGCCCCTTATTGTGTATGTTGGAAATATTAATTTACTAACTACAACAAATCAGTAAGGTAAATGAGCTTCTCTTGTAATTAGTTTGGGATTATTGCTGACTTAAATCAAAAACATTTTAGTAATATTTAATTTGTCATGAGAAAGGGAATTTTAAAGGGCAGCTAAACCTTTGTTTTAATTGAGGTGAGCTGAGAGGCCATTAACCATTATGGGGATTTCATTGATATTGAATTTGCACTGTGTTGCTGACTCCAAGGTTTATCCATTAGCCATGTTTCAATTTCCAAGTAACTACTTGACCAGTGACACACAATGGAAGAATGGCATTATGACAGGTTACTAGCATATCTGCTTGCCATACAGAATTGTTCACCTTGAAATGCTTTGGAATAAGAACATAAGAAGAACATAAGAAAGTTTACAAACTAGAGGAGGCCATTCAGCCCATCTTGCTTGTTTGGTTGTTAGTAGCTTATTGATCCCAGAATCTCATCAAGCAGCTTCTTGAAGGATCCCAGGGTGTCAGCTTCAACAACATTACTGGGGAGTTGGTTCCAGATTCCCACAATTCTCTGTAAAAAAGTGCCTCCTATTTTCTGTTCTGAATGCCTCTTTATCTATTCTACACTTGTGACACCTGGTCCTTGTTTCTTTTTTTCAGGTCAAAAAAGTCTCTTGGGGCAACATTGTCAATACCTTTTAGGATTCTGAATGCTTGAATCAGATTACAGTGTAGCTTTCTTTGTTCAAGGCTGAATAGATTCAATTCTGTTAGCTTGTCTGCATATGACATGCCTTTTAAACCCGGAATAATTCTGGTCGCTCTTCTTTGCACTCTTTCTATAGCAGCAATATATTTTTTGTAGCGAGGTGACCAGAACTGAACACAATATTCTAGATGAGGTCTTACTAACATATTGTAAAAACATTACTTCCCTTGATTTAAATTCAAAACTTTTAACTATATATCTGAACATCTTGTTGGCCTTTTTTATAGGTTCCCCACATGAAGACATTTCTGAGTTAACATAAACTCTTAGGTCTTTTTCATAGATTCCTTCTTCAATTTCAGTATCTCCCATATAGTATTTATAATGCACATTTTTATTGCCTGCTTGCAGTACTTTACACCTTTCTCTATTAAATGTCATTTGCCATGTGACTGCCCAGTTCTGAATGCTGTCTAAATAATTTTGGATGACCTTTGCTGCTGCATTAATGTTTGCCACTCCTCCTATTTTTGTGTCGTCTGCAAATTTAACAAGTTTACTTACTCTACCAGAATCTAAGTCATTACTATAGATTAAGAATAGCAGAGGACTAAATACTGATCCCTGTGGTACACCACTGCTTACCTCGCTCCATTTTGAGATTTCTCCTCTAATCAGTACTTTCTGTTTTCTACATATTAACCACTCCCTAATGCATGTGCATGCATTTCCTTGAATCCCTACTGCGCTCAGTTTGAGAATTAGTCTTTTATGTGGGACTTTGTCAAAAGCTTTCCTGGAAATCTAAATAAACCATGTCATATGTCATGCCATGTCATTTGCAATTCTCCATTGTCGATGTTGCATCCTCAAAAAAATCAAGCAGGTTAGTTTGACACGATCTCCCTTTCCTAAAACCATGCTGACTGTTACCATATAGTGGATCTTCTTATAGTTTTTGTAAATGTACATATAATAGAAGTCAGGCTTATTGGTCTGTAGTTACCTGGTTCGGTTTTGTTTGTGTGTG
Source organism: Polyodon spathula (assembly GCF_017654505.1). NCBI lineage: Eukaryota > Metazoa > Chordata > Actinopteri > Acipenseriformes > Polyodontidae > Polyodon > Polyodon spathula. The sequence continues at coordinate 3,754,883 of NC_054554.1, forward strand.
TGTGTGTGTGTGTGTGTGTGTGTGTGTGTGTGCTTCTTGTAAGAGTCCATCATGAGAATGAAACCTTCAAAACAGTTAAAGAGAATGAGACAAAAGCTGTCACCGGAGTCAGTAAAACTCTTGATGTGACTGCAGAAGATTGCAAGAATGAAGGCTGACATTCCCAGTCAAGTTGCCGGTTCTGCGTTAAGTTTAGCAATGTCACCACTGGGGGACATGTCCTGCCAGTCCGTGCCTGGGGCTGCAATTCCCAGAATATGACATGAGAGTGAATCTACCTCTGCTTGGAGTACAGAGTGGCAGTAGTGGCAGCTTTATTGAGATGTCTGCAGATCTGTGTACCTGCAATCTCTGGTATTTATTGCGTGAATTACAGCAGAATAAATAAAAAAAAACGATCATTATTGAAGGCATCAAAAGAGAAGGTCACCTGAAGTATTTTTCTACTTTTAACACATTCAGGATGTGCAAGATACAATTACAAATGTTATAGTACCACATGTTAAAAATAATAGCACAAATACTATATTAAACTTTTACACAGATTTGTGCAATTATTACAGGAACTGTGGACACGGCCCCATTTAATAAAGACATAATATGTATACAGTACATACTGATCTGATTTCTATTAACCAATTGAATGGGATTTCATCCCATTCTTGTGGACCAGAAGGGGCGACTTGCATCCTACTAGCAAGTCAATATCATCGACTGAATGGGCTGATCACAACCTTCTCAGTACAGTCATCTGAATAGTCTTATGAATATGCTTTAAGTTACAAATGCTCCCCTTTTTACTGATAATTTCCACTCTGAGTTGAGAACTGTTAAATCACTAAAAGGATTCACATCGACTTATCTGCTTACTGCTTGTAGGTAGGATGATATACCTTGATAATGTTCCACTCAGAGGGTCAGAGCGTGTGCGTGTCTGTTTTTTTAATATGCTATTATTAATCTACTTCTTTGACAACACTGTATCTAAATGGCAAATTGGTTGCAAGCAAACCTTCAGATACAATCCTTGAAAGCTATGGTAACTGTTTGCCACACAGTATTTTTGCAGTCAGTAATGGTTTCACGTGATGTTTTGTGGTGCGATAATGGGTTAACATCTCTTTCATGCATTATCTACCCTGCATGCTGTTACAGCCTTGCCTTTCTATCATTTTCTTTCCCCTTTTTGCACACTACCTTCATTCTAATGCAATCTGCTGTGGTGATGCACAGTGCAGCCTGTGTTTGCATCATCCTTTTGTCTCTGAGCATATTTACCAGCCTCTTAATTTGTCATGGCCCTGGAGGTATCAGAACTAATGAGCTTTGTTTGAATAGACTTTTTCCAGTTCATCAAGCACACTTTGGGGTAATCATTCAGTTGCTGTTTGCTTCAGATGAGAGGGGTGTCAGGAAATGATTTTGGGGGGGTTGCACAAACACTGAAAAGCATTTGAATTGTAAATACAGTCATTTGAGTCTATCTGATTAGAATCATGTGGGTTTTTTTTATTCACAATAAGTTATTTAAAGAATATTGAGTTGAAGAATGTTTTGTTTTTTGGTCTGCTTTTTGGATTTGAAGTTAATTTTGTCAGGATGACGCTTGCGTTTTATTAGAGAACGATAACAGTTGAATGAGCATGTACACAGCATTATTGACTTGTTTGGTTTTGCCACCTGGACTCACCTTTCAGGTGTTGCCTCCAAATCTTGATTGCAATGAAAGGTAGGCAGAGAGGCAGTTTGACTGCCAGCCCTCCCTGGAGAGGTCAAAAATGAGGTTGGAGAGGAAGAGGTAAACTTACTAGCATGGCGCAGACTGCAAAGAAAGGTAGGTTTAAACTAATCAGATAGCTATTGGTAGCTGCCAATCATTGAAGGGTGACATACAGTATGTTTCTTCTTTAGAGCAGTAAAATATTTATTTAGAATTTCCTGTTCGAAACGTCCATATCTTTTTTTTTACATTTATGAAACTGTTCTAGAAAAGACAAATGACAGTCTAGGAGAACTGTTTTAGGTACTGAACTGTTAAACCATTCACAAAGTCATGATTTTAATCTTTGTGAACAGGGTGCAGTATGGATTGATTCTGCATTTGTAATTGTTTGCTCCAATAAACAAAAAAAAAATATTGAGAAAGGAATGCAAACCTGCACAAAATGATATGCAACTATTTAAGGATAATATTTATTGTTACATAGCACGCATTATCTCCACAATTGATCTAAACAGTCCAGGATCTAAATACCACCAATGATGCCATGTTCATGATACAGAATGAGAATAACTTGCGAAATCGAGCATTTTTAACAGATCTTGAACTATATCACTAAGCTGTTTGGTCTCATTTTTCTCAGATTTAAATAGCAGGTGTTTTTCTCCTTTGAGAAACTGACTGGAAAACTGGTCCACTGTTTCTGCTACTCATTTACAGCACATTTCAAGAGTTAAAACAAGCACTGAGTCAGCCTATCCATAACCATCCACTGTTTGTGTTTTTCTGTCCATACTGGGGCAGTATATTCACAGTAATTAGATCACAGTCACACATCCTTTATTCTTGGCCTGCACACTGTGCCCTGTCTAATAGTATTTTTTTTTTTTTTACATTAAAACATCTCCTAGCACTGCATTGTAATAGTAACAGCATGTGTTTTTTATTACTGTGATGACAGTTTAGTGACTCACTTACCATGACTTGACCCATTTGGTACTAGCCTTGTTGGTTAAAAGAGAGCTTGATTCTGGTACTTAGCTGTGATTCTCATGCAACATTAAAGGTCATTGTATTTCTTTATCAGAATCCAGCTGACAGACATTCATTTAAAGAACATCTACATTGCACACTAAGGGTTAGATTCTCAAAGCTATTTACTCTAAATAGCCACAGGCTCAATTTTTTTTTAGAAAGGACAAATGCACACTATAAACCACAATTACTCTGTTGTTTTTTGTTTCTTTTTTCATTTTAGAATTGTAATTTTTTTTTACTTTCAGAAAATATCCTAATGACTGGGAGTAAATAGTTTTGAGAATCTACTGCGTCGTACAAGAGTGATGCATTAACTGTGGAATCAAAATCATTTAGGTTTACTGTGTTGTTACTTCCATTCAAAAATAAAAAAAATAGATTATATTTACTTTAGGGAGACACCTGATCTTGCTAAGAAGTAGTCTGCTCATGTTATCATCTTGTGCTTGGTGTCCAAGAATGCTAACCCATCTAATATGCAATCAACATACACTTGACATACGGCTGATGGAAGATAAACAGCAGAAAGGATCCAAGCAGTTTTAACTAGAACATTAGGTCAAATGTTTTGCAGTTCACCTGCTTGACTTTTTTCTTAAAAGTTATACCTTTTAATGTAGCCCAAAGTTACGGACATTATTTTGATTATTTTGAAGACATTTAGGAAGATGAGAACTGAGAAATCTTAACTAGGGCTGGGGTTTTGTCATCAGCCAGGGATATAGGATGGTAACTAATATCCTATTCAATTCTTATTGCATTTGTATGACTCAAATGTCTATTGATGACACATTATTTGCATATTTATATTGAACCTTTAATCACCACTTATCTGTAAGGAACCAGCATCTTGTTTAAAATGTGACCAACATATTTACTAATACTGAATACAAAATGAATTTTAATGAGTAAAAAACCCCTCTGTTTAAACTAATTGGGTTTGAATATTAATAAATGCTCTTTGAAGACAGATAACCTGCATGAGGTGAACACACTCACCCAGAATATCAAGGAGCCAACAGGCAACCCTGTGCAGACTCTCTTCAGCAGGCTGAACTGTGCAGCGGTGATGTCTGTAAATGCTGGAAACCTGCAAGATGCTCATTCGTCATGCTGCAACGGGTCACTGCCAGCAAGAAAAGGGCCTAGGAAATGCTGCGTACAGGGAAGTGTCAGAACAATAAACATTACTCCCTAGCTCTTCAAATGTATTGAAAAAAAAATAAAAAAACAACACAAAAAACCCTACCAAAAACCTTGTTGAAACAAATCTTTAACAAATCCAGATTATCCAACAGCATGTACTGTAGGGGTGGCTCAACAATCATCTAACCAGCCAAAGGAACTTGGCAGGAAGCTATCAGGAGAAGAGGACTGGGCTCTTTCTAACACGACTCTCAAACATTGTACCTGACACGTATACTGTAAGAAAGAAAGAAAGAAAGAAAGGTTTCAGTCACAATGAAAAAGAGAGCAGGTTTTACAGACTTTCATAGAGGGGCTATTCCAGCTGCTTGCTTGTTTCCCTTACAAAAGTCTCTGATGTTTATTGGAATGTTTATTAGTTAACCAAAAGATAAGACTTGGGCCCTTCAGCAAGTACAGTATACACTGTGTTCCAATAGTGTTCTTATCAAACGGTATTTTACAATATATAGTGTGTAATTAGGTGTGCTGTTACTGGTAGTTATATCTGTTTCATTTACAGAAATCTCTGTGTGCTAATTTAAAATCCCATTAGGATGGAAGCTGGCCAATATACGCTTAAAGGGGTTATACTGTGCACATCCTTACTTAACAGTGATTGGTGATGCCTGGGAGAGTCTCACTGTTATGGGAGGTGTCTGTATTAATCTCCTGCAGGGAAACATTTTTTTATTCCTCGAAGGTGAATTATTACACAAATGTGGTGCAAACTGTTGGATTAATTGCAGGACCCCTCGCTGAAATCAACAACCATCTTTTTTAATAGGGATATTATATATTAAAACCATATAAATGGACATTTAACCACTCCTAAATGCCATTCTTATAAAACATTAAATGCTTCAACTGGGAAAAAAAAAAAAAAATCCTTCCGTCACTATCTTATGAAATATAAAAAAAAGGAGAGTGATGTTGCTTAAACTGTGGCCACGTTTTAGTGCAGTGGCCTAAAGAATTCAATAAATCCTTTAAGCCAATTGTATAAAAATGTAAATGAGGAGGATGCCAAATTAGAAACAGTCACAAAATAAATAACAGATAAAATGAAGAATTTCCAAAGCAGAATCATTGTTATTACTGCAGAATCCATCAGCAGCTGTCAGACCAGATCCTAATAAATAGCTGTAAATCTGCCCCCCTGCAACTGCTCTGAATTGCTGCACATTTCCTTCGTCTTGAAGCTGTTGTAAGATCATTTGAATAATTTGGAGTTAATTATTTGTACTTCACCGCCCCTGATAGGCCTTCGACTTGTGGGTGAGAGCAGATCTGGGTTTTTAATCGCCTTGTATATCGCAGCGCTAGAGATAAATGGCGCTGAAATCGACATCCTTGCCTCTGATGCAAAACTGTAATTAATTTTGTGCAGTGTTTCAGAATTGATTGTGGCCAGTTCTAGTTCAAATTTTTCACCCGTTTTACAGACTTTTTTTGTTTTCTTTTCATAGAAAGTAACACAGTCAATTGGAGGTTTTGTCATGCTACGAATAAATAGTAGGTTGCTATTTCTTCTGTTTGTCCCTGTCCATCTTTACAAGAATCATTTCAAATCTGATACAGCACCGTTTCAATATCAGACATAAAAAAGGAAAATTCAGTAGAAAACAATGAATCGCATCACTCCCACAATTGGCTACACTATTGGTCTTTTAAAGGAAAGAGATTCTTTTTTTTGTGCGTGTGTGAAGTCAGTGCACTCACAATAGTGTGCCAACGCTGTTGATGTTTATAGTTTATTTCACTATATCTGTCAACCAGGAGATTGAACAATATAAATGAATTTGATTACGCTATTGTCAAGTAGCTTGTGCATCACAATTTCTTGTTTTTAATCATTACTGTAAAACCCCACAGCCCAAGGGCAATATTTTAATTTTGGTGCCTTACTAACAAAAGGAAAAAATAATTGTTTTGCCAGGATTTAATAATACGCAATAAAACCAGCCAACCAGGTTTTACGTCTGTATTCAATCTCTTTTTTTATTATAAAACATTTTTGTTCTTTTTTGGATTACTAGTGCAGATATTGAGCAATTTACTAATAAATATTTCAGTTTGCTTATGAAGTCTAATGCTGTCATATAAATATGGAATGATATTTCTTTCATGCTTCATTATCATTTCAGGGTAGATCATTTATATCTGTTATTAATTATTCTTTACCATGTTGTGTATTTTATTTATTTATTTTTTTAATTCATATTCACTTCTAATATGTTTTTTTTGGCATAGAAGACAGTGCCACTGCTACCCAACCTTTGTTAGTGCAGTTTAGTTGATTTGAGAATTTACTGTTTAATCTGTACTATATATGCTTTTATTACCTAAAACTCATGGGAACACACAAACACATCAATATACAATGCACAGCCTTGAGAGTTGAACAATAAGGTTTGATATGAACATTAAACAAAAGGAAAAACTGTGGTGGATGGAGTCCTTACTTGGGTAATCAAAGTAATCACTGAGTTTGTAAAGGTTAGTTCCAATAGCAGAACTAAAAGTTGCCTCTTTTAACTGATATAATGGACTTGGATATGACAACAGAAGGATTACTTAAAAAAAAACAAAAAAATAAGATTAAATAACCTCTATTCCTATGGGAGCTACATATTTATATTTTAGGATAAAAAAAACCCCCCAAAAAACCCATATTTTTAATCTTTCATTGAAGCACATTCCTTCTTGCCAGTTAATTAATAATGAGTTATTTCCATAGGAAAGGCCGTCAAGATGCAAGCCTCTAGTTGAGAAGAACATTCATTCAGCAGCTGCAGCCAGTGTAGAACAATAAGACAAACAGCATACAGCGAGACAGGTTAAAATAGTGGAAACAATCACAAACCAGGTCTGAATCATTAACAATGGATTGCTTAAAGACAAAAAACCTCTCAATATTCCAGAGGCTAGTTGATAAATAGTTCCAGACAAATAATGCTGTGTAAGGAAACACACATTTAACCAAGTCTCTGGACAAAGTTTTGACTTCGGAAAGAATCACAGAACAACATAAAGTGTCACCTATGTATTTATGCAAGGCAATCTGTCCCACAATTCCAGTGGTACTCCTAAAACAATGTATTTACAGTCATAACAACTGGATGGGGTTAATGTTACCCTAGACAATGGGTTTTTGCAAAGGTGACCTAAAATCAATCAAAAATAAAATAGCAGATATAGAGCCACCCTCCACAACGGTTACCAAATTTACAAGACCAGTTTGCCAAGAAACGTTCAGCCCCCAGTTTATAATCTCTGTTCACTCCCCTGGCATGTCTGCTTTCCCTTATTAAACTCACATCCTGTACTAACTCTTTAAACAGCCCGGTGAAAGCAGAGCTGAGAGTGATGTGGCAGCATGCAGATCCATGGGCTGCAATGAGTAAGTGCCTCTGAGTGTTACTTGGAAATGGACTGGTAATAGAGCACTGGAAAAGAAAAGAGCTTTTCATGATGTTGTACTTTCAATTGTATTTTGCAATCGTAGAAAGAAAAACAGGCCTGCTTAATTGTCTTGTTATATATTGCACGCCGTTCTGTTTTATGATTACATAGCACTTACAGTCTTTGAGTTTTAATCTATAAGCAAAATAACAGTAAAGGGCCACATGTATAAAAGAATGATTTTACAGTATGTGTAATCCACTTGTAAGCACCCCCACGCCTGTGTAACACAAGCTGACTGACACGATGAGCAAGTTAGCAAAGCAAAATAGCTGAATAGGACCATCACCTTTAACAAGACTAAAAACTGGTTGACTCAGTGACCTTTTCAGCCAGATAAATATTACTCCAGATTAGCTCCATTTGAGGTATTGTGGTGTAATGCAGTGTAAATCAACATAGCAATGTCATGTATAATAGGAGCATTATACTGTCATTGTATATCATAGTGCTTTGTGATGGTGGTCCAATATGAAAGGCACTATATAAAGTAAAGATTGATTGATTCATTGATTGATTCAGAATTCTGCTTGAAATCCATCTTGGTAAAAAATATGGAAGACCAACATGTGTGTAATAGTGTGGCAATTTATTCAAACAAAATTTAGAATCCTTTAGTTTTTTTTTCCCATAATGTTCCCAGGGTTATCCATCCCTTGTCCAGTATGTTGTTTCTCCTCATCGCCAAACCCAGTGACAGCTATACATCAGCTCCATCATGGTTAGATTCTCTGAGGATACCCGTCACATTATAATGTTTCTCTCTTGTGTTCTCTAAAAGAACTTTGTGCCTGTTGGCAGGAGCACTAAGCAGTCTGTAGACTTTCCTTCAGTTTACTTTGCATGCTTACATGTTCTTCCCTGCTTTTATTTGCCTTCCTCAATGATTGCTTCTGCACCACAACAAAAAGATCCTTTTCTTCCAGGCATATTTACTCTCTATAATTGCATATAGTGCCTCCCTGTAAATATTATCTGGAGCGAATGCAGATATGCAATAACCCAGCAGTTTTCTCTATTTATCAAGCCTTGCATTTGGCTTTAGGTCTGACACTATTACAGAAAACAATTAAATTGCTAAATTCTTTTCAGCTGCACAGCACTCGTTGGGGTTTTTACTCCCTTTTTCCAAATTTCACTACAACAGTCTGATAACAGAGACAAAGAAACCTTTTATACTCACTATATACCTTCTCTAAGCACAGAGGTTTTAATTGAAACACAAAATGAAAAATAGGAAAGTGGAGAAGGTAAACTAGTTCTAATTGTGAATACCCTTACAGTACATTAACAAATCTGTAGATATACCTTTGTTACAAGTACTTACAACAAAATGATATGATAGGCAAAATACCTTGTTAATGTATATGCAAAGTTGTGTGTATGGTATTAATGCTGTAAATAGCAAGTTAATGTAGTTAACTAACTTTTACTTTGAATTCCGATCTTCACATATTTTTATGGCTGATCCTTAGTATGGCCTTCTGAACACATAAACAACAAATGTACTGAGACATTACCACCATTAAAGCTAATGCTCCCCCCCCACCCCCCCACCACCACAGAGAAAGCAAAACCCTTCCCTCCACCAATCACATCATCCCTGGTCAATTCTGTAAAGAGGCCCATTGCATAGCAGATATAATATTCCTGACCCAACTCCACGCTTACACAAATGTTGATGACCAGTGCAAAGGTATCGATTTATTTTTCTCAGCATACCAAAGAGTTGTTTGTAGTTAGGGAGCAGGGAAAAAAAACAAAAAAAAAAAAAACAGTGAAACAGAATTGAATCTACTTCGGAAGCCTGGGTTATCAAACTCATTAATCTACATGTCAAGGGGCTGGGAATGAATAATTGTGTGTAGAATTTATCTGCCAACATGATAGCTACTTTTCAGCTTTCTGTTCAGAGTGCCTCTATTGTGCTAGGCTTTAATTATTATATGCTTTGTCTTTTCTATTTCTAGTCTTTTGAGGAAGGCACAGAAATATGTACCTCAGCATTCGGAGGACAATTTCTCCTCAACATGACACTGTCGTAGCAAAACAGTTTTTTCACCCTTCTGTCTCTCTCCAAAACTCATGTTTAGTGTTAGGTTTCATTTCTTTCTGTTTTCTTACATTAAATCGCCTGTTCCTCCCTCTCCACCGCCCCCCAACTGCAGTATTATTTCCTGATACCATATTTCAGGGGATGAAAACAGATGCCAATAGCAAGATATATGACAAAAAGAATGTACAACCAGTTTCATGCAGGGTTACATTTAGCCCACCAGCATACACTACATGAACGTCAAATCCTCTCTGAGCTCTCTCATGTTTTATTTTCTTAGTACAGTAGTCCTAGTTATAGTTTGGGTTTTTTTTTTTTTATGTTGGCAATATTTCCTGCATGAACTGTACCAAAATATGTACATATATATCACACACAATCAATTGATTCTGAGACATTGGCGTCTTTAGAATTTTGAAGCTAACACTTCGTTAATATTTAATAGATGCTTAATGTATTATGTAAAATGTATAAATGGTGCATTATATATCAAGTTATAAACTAGTAATATAATTTTCAAATACGTACATACGTAATTGTATTTTTTGCAGGGTTACTTTAAACATACTGCAGGGTTAAACAGTTTTTACTGTGTTTTAAGGATTAGCAGGTTCTTTGATGTAATCAACATTCAACCTAAATATTTTGCATATCATAAAACTTTTTTGACCTTGATGCCAACAGTCATTACAAAAAGAGTTCATGAGATGTGCATGCAATGAGACATGGGCCTCACATTCATGACCGAAGAAGAAGCAATGTATACCATTAGGAAAACAGTGAATTAATAGTTTTAGAAGGCTGCACAGTTCTGTTTTCAAGTAGTTTTCAAAAATGTTTAGCTCATCCCGTGGGTCCTAGAGCTTAGCTTTGCCTTGTCAGGCCACATTTATGATGTGTTCATAATTAAATGTCCACCAAGCTCATAGTGTGCTGACCACAGAGGGACCATAAGCAGTAAAGATAAATGAGATAGGGAGATGTAATATCTTTGTACTAGTGGGATTCGACTGATGTTAAAGATTGTCAGGGATAATTATTAATATGTGACCAGGCTATGTCTTCTATGTGAACAACAACAATGTTAATCAGTAGATTGCCTCTGGATTTTCAATAATGTGTTTATTACATTGCTTTCTTTTTATATCTTCATTTAGAAATTTAAGATGAAAACAACTGTTTATGCATGAAGTCAATTGCAGTTGTGAACCATACAAGCCCAGAAAAAAAAAAAAAAACCTACAGAGGAGTTTAAAGATAGCTAGTCTAGGATTGGATTCGGGAGGTAATGTGGATGCTGTTGTATTGGAAGTAAAGTAGAAGGGCACACAAAAAAGCAATTCTATTTGAAAATACCAACAGAGGGATCCCATGCCTTTACATTTTCTTTTTAAAAGGCATACCTCGAGCAGGATTCATACTAAGTCAGGTAGGGTACCCAATAATAAAATAAAAATATATCATATCATATATCCTACTATAGTAGATAATATATATCATATATATATATATATATATATATATATATATATATATATATATATATATATATATATATATATTAATATATATATATATATATATAGTATATATATATATATATATATATATATATATATATATATATATATATATAATATATATTATATATAATATATATATATATATATATATATATATATTATATATATATATATATATATATATATATATATATGCACTTCTATATACAATCTGAAAAACTTTTCTATTTTGTATAGGACAAAATGTTAACAGACGTGTTAACTGACAATCCGTTTACCTTAGTTGAGCACAAGAGAATTTAATTGTTTGCTTAAAAGGAAAATCTAAAGTGAATTGTCTGCACAATTTTACTGTAGTCAAAAAGTGAAATACAGCTCGCTTTGAAATTAGCTAAAGCAAGATATTGTACATAACCATATATCTTGTCATATTTTACACCTCAACAATGGAAAGCAATCTTTCTTGTAATCTGTTTGCACTTGTGAGGGTATAGAGGCCTTTGATACGTTGTGCATGTTTCCTATCCCATTGCCCATGTTCATTTATATGCATTTATTTCCAATTTCAGGGGAAATGGGAGTTTGGGGGTCTACTTTAATGGTTATGGTAAAAGGTAAAAGGAAACATTGCTCGCTGCTTGTGCTACATTACTACACACACACACACACACACACACACACACACACACACACACACACACACACACACACACACACACACACACACACACAACTCAAATCTTATAGAGGTGTTTCTTAATCTAGACCTGCATGGTTTTGTCATTGTCAGCTCAGAGTTCCTAGCGAGTAATGACATCAGCCTCTAGAGGGTTTATGGATCTAAACTTGCTGGAATTGGGCTTGACTGCATTAAAGGGGAATTACATGACACAAGCTTTAGATGAGTGGTTTATCTACTTGCAGTGCTACTTCAGCAGTCAGCTTCCCTTTACAGCGTGTTACCTTAGGACCAGGGGGGTCACGCTGGTGTCAGCTGATATGTCAACCTGTGAATGATATCAAAAGAAGTGTAGGGTTAGAGTGTGAGGGACGGATTAACGCTTGAGTTGCCAATCGTTAGTTAATAATGTTGAGATGCATGTCAACGACCCGTCTGCCCAGGCCTCATCAAGATGGCTGTGTGAGAGTATAGCTTAGTATTTATTAAGAAAAGGGCCTAAAGTCCTATGTTGTAATGTAGCCTGCCATCTTTAACACATCGGTATCCTGTAGTTTTCTAGGCTTTGGGTTATTTTCAAACATGGTAAGTGGACTATGAGTAAATGTATTTATTTTATTACAATCAGCTTTAATGTTGTAATTCAACTTGACTAATTCAAATAGACGTCTTGTTTTACCCAGTCACGGAGAAAATGTTTATTACTGATTTACTCAGAGTAAGTTACCAAGAAAATGACCCCCTTCTTGGTGTGAGATTCTTGTGGACTTTTCTGTTTATAATGCTACAGCCTTCTTATTCTGGATATTTCCTCTCTGTCAGAGGCCCTTCTCTTGGTATTACCACACAAGCCTCATTGCACCCAGCACTTTGTACTGTTTGGGGTACAGATATTTCCCACAGTAGGCTGAAGCACTTTCAACTCCTGGATTCAAATTCAGCCTAGGTCCTGAGGTCCTGGATTCAAATTCAACCTAGGTCAAAACTTGAGCTGGATGTTCAAAAGTAGCCCTGAATGGACAGTAGGCTACCTGTCCACAGCACAGAACTACCATATGATTCGACAAAATGTGCTGCTGGCAGGCTGGAATGGATGGACATGAACTGCTCTCTTAACCCCAAAGAGTGGAGTCCTCTCCCAGACTCATCAGCCCAGCATCCTTTGAGTAATTGATGGTATAATAAGAAACGATATAATTGAACTGAAGTGCATGCGTTGTTGGGCTGTTAAAAATAATGACACTGTTTAATTACGCTGCTGTGCGCGATGTTGTTGTACTTGGAAAAATAATTACATGCATGGGCTTGGATGACTGACATTGCTGTGTATGTATCTTGAATGTTACATAAACAAGGACGCTGACACTGAGCTGGAACCAGGATCTTTTTTGGTATTAACAGCCTTTTAAAACCGTTTTTGCTAAATCTTTGGGTATAGGAAGAAATGACAACATTGGTCAATGTATGTTTGCAAGGGCGATATCATAGGTCTATGGACAGTCTCAGGCATGACATTACAAATCCAAACACAAACAGCTTTGAAATGTCTTGATTGAGTTTTTTTAATTTATTTTTTTTATTAACCAGCTGGTTCAAAAACCAAACAGTTACTTGACACCTGACAATGATGGAAATAGGTAAGACATTTGGAAACAATGTTATAGATTTATTACTAAAAGAAAAAGCAAGACTCTTTCAAACCAAAATTGCAAAAGATATAATTATCTTTCTTCATTAAATTGTTTCTCCATAAATGTGATTGTTGCCTTGTTATATTTGGTTTAAAACTACTGCTTAGTGCCCCAAGGAGCAATAGAAAGAGAACACTTATTTCTTCATTGAAGAATTTTCTTTAATTATATTGGATACATGATGTAAGGAAAATGTCGTGCAGTATACATTTATTTCAATGACAAAAGTAAAATACAACAGTTGTTCTTTGTTTAATAAAAGACTGCACAGTATGGTTCATTATGTCTAACACTTTACTACGTATGCCATAATGTATGAGTCAATTATTATGATACTTCAAAATAAATAAATAAATAATTGCATGTGTGTAAAGAGTGTTGGTGATAAAGATCAGGTTGAGGTCTTAAATACAAAAAATGCATTATCAATATTGCAGCTGCATAGTAAATTCCAGTCTATGGGTGGCGCTGTGGTAAAGCAGCTCACTATACACTCACATCATGTGAGGACAGAGATCTGTTTTTGTTGCTATTATAAAGTCAGTAAAAACAATTGCCAGGACTGCATACTGAATGCTAATATTTCGATAGGGATTTAAAACCCATTCCACAGCTCTCTCAGTGCGATTCCTGTTATAATCGTACATCAATAACGATTTAAAACCCATTCCACAGCTCTGTCAGTGCGATCCCTGTTACAATCATACATCAATAGGGATTTAAAACTCGTTCCACAGCTCTCTCAGTGCGATCCCTGTTATAATCGTACATCAATAGGGATTTAAAACTCATTCCACAGCTCTCTCAGTGCGATCCCTGTTATAATCGCACATCAATAGGGATTTAAAACCCATTCCATAGCTCTGTCAGTGCGATCCCTGTTACAATCATACATCAATAGGGATTTAAAACTCGTTTCACAGCTCTCTCAATGCGATCCCTGTTATAGTCGTACCTCAATAGGGATTTAAAACCCATTCTACATCTCTCTCAGTGCGATTCCTGTTATAATCGTACATCAATAGGGATTTTAAGAATGCTACAAAGTTTCATTACAGTACAATCCAGTTGATCCAGTTACGCAATTAAAATATACACATTTGCAAATTCCCTCAGCCATGTTAGACAGTTATACTTATTAGTTCCCAGAAAAGAGCAACCACCATTAGTAGTTCTTGCAGTCCTTATATTTCAGTTATCTCGGTTCACACTCTCAATTTAATTTTATTACACCCATTTCTAGCCAGCAGAAATCATTAGGCAGGCTAAATATATTTCTGTAACTGATTCTCCAGATTGGGGGTTGGCCCAGAGGCCCTCAGATTTGGCTGATCAGTAGGAATAAGATGGGGATTATGACTGGTATCATTCCTGCGAACGCAACACTGGTGTACGATGGTATACAGCAGCTTCTCCAAGAAATACAAACAGCAAACATTTATTATCTAGCAAGTGATGTTTACAGTATATTGCTGAGCAGGGGGTGAGGTATTGCCTCAGTTATCCTTTAAACTAACTGCTACTGTGTGTTCCACAAGCAGGGCCCTGGCAGCCTTTCTTTGTTCCTCTGAATGAATGGCCTATAAATCTGCTGCGGCTGATTTCAGCGGCGCTGTCGAAGAGTAGGGGGGAGAGGAGGAGAATCTTTAGGTCTTTGCCTGCCTGCCGGTGGAGTGATATTTAAAACGTGGTGCTAGCCTTCCATCCTAAAGGGCTAAATAGGTGACTATGCTAAGATCAAACCACACTTCACTGGAAATGTTTGTGTTTTTTTAACCCTTTCGTGCATGGTGACCCCATAAGGGGATAGATAAAACAACTTTCTTCTAGTCTTTGGGGACATATAGAAGACACAAATGTTGTTGACCATATGAGAATCTAATTTCTCCCCTCATAAAGCAATGGAAAAATAATTTAATGAACAATGTATTTATTATGCACTACCTATTTAAAAAAAAAAAAAAATCATGGCTGAAAGGGTTAAGAAATCTTTATTTCACGAGGAACTGTATTTTTGGCCTGTATCTTTAGTTTATAGATGAGCTGGAATCATTAGATTGGATGAAATCACATGATTTATAGATGACCAATTGCGGGGATATGAGGTTTTGAAGAACTGTATCTACAACCAAAACTAAATCACATTTCAGGTAATAGGTACCAAATGAAAGTTAGTTCTTTGAGCTGTCACATTTAATCATAGGACCCGATTCATGTAATAAACAGAGACAAATTCAATATATTCTGGTACAAATTCTAGTTCAAGTTTTGCTTTGGTTAACTCGCAGCCTCTATGTATTATCTTTTAAAAACACAGACTCAAGATATTTCTAGCTGTTCACTCAAACCATTTTATACGTTAGTACAAAGCCAACTGCCATCTAATTATATCCAGATAATCCACCTAAAATGGTTCCTTATGAGCCTCTGTCCTTTTAAAACATTATTCTATTCAGCTCTATTGCAGAAATTTGTACTTAATTCATGTTAACATGAAATCATGTAGCCCCGGCATATCTTTGGTCATTTGTATCTATAAAAAAATACATGGCTATTTCTCATCTTTGTAGCCACATCAGTCTTTCATGAAGAACAAAGAAGTGTAGTGTATTCTTAAACTTTGTAGAACTTTTGTTTTGTCTTCTTCAAAGGCTGTGAGCTGGCTCTGATTGGTATGCATTGCTTAGTTCCTTTCATTAATGCCTGCTGCCACTCTGGTTGCTCAGATGAACAATAGCCGGGACCTGTAGGGATCAATAGCAGATTGCTGATCGTGCCCATCCATTCGAAGAGCAGATATCATGATAAATGGGAAGGTCCATTCGCTTTGACATTCTTACTCTGTAGAGCCCAGACTGGGCTTGCAGCTTCTCTGGGCTATCATAAGAGGCTGGAGATGCAAACACAACACTTCCCCTCTGGCACAACCCAATCATACAATCTTTAAAGACAGCATCACTTTCTTTGATATGACATTCCAGTGCAGTTTGATTTACTTATGTTATTTTATTTTGTTAAAATGAAAAGTATTTTTGATCATATACTTTAAAGACACAACATAAATAATGGGTTTGGGATCGTGGGGGAAATTAAACCCACATATTTGGTCAATATGTATAAACAACATTGTATAAATTGCTCTAAAAGAGGATTATTTGACAGGTATATTATCGCAGCACATACATATACTACATAAATGTAGGAAAGAAATGCTCCTATATATATATATATATATATATATATATATATATATATATATATATATATATATATATATATAGTCTTATCGTCAGAATCGTCAAAATTAGTTCTTTATTTTACTACTATTTTTGGCAGATGATTCTATAGAAAATGCTTTTAATTTTTGCCTTTTCTCTGTTCCTGCAGTGAACCTCTCAGACATGAATGGCTGGACTAATTCATAATTTAGTCAGCCTGTGTACCTGAATGCAACGTTGGTTAATTTCTGACCCTGAAGCCATTAGATAAGAAAATCACACAAGTGTAAAGGCCTTGTCAATCACAAAACCCTTCGGTTTCAGCTGTGGAACTGGGAATTTCAAAGTGAATTCATTTCATGGTAGCTCAATTCAGATTGTGCTTCTGCTTACAGTGAAAGTAACTCTCTTTGGATTTTCAGCAACTCAGTCTATACAATTCAATTCTATATAATTAGTGCTGGATTGAAGCCATAAATACTGCATGTTGTGTCTTTAAAACAATACCCTTTTCTGTAGCCTCAAAAATGCAATTCAAATAAATGTGTGGTGTTGTACATTGTACTGTATATCAGGGGAATGCAGTGCACTGCTGTAATGAAGTTGTAAAGGCAATTAATTCAAATATGAGTTTGGTTGCTTTGTTTAATATATATTATTATGTTTTAATCAGGTTGCAGTGCAGAATATCTTATTTATTTATACAGAAATGATCTGTGGATTTCAGAACATGACTTTCGGCTGATCTAAAGAGAGCTGTCTCTCACCAGATATTCTTCAATAACAATGCGATTGTTCTTTACTAAGAGTCTAAGAATACACAGTGACAGCTACAGTACAATGGCATAGCCATCAGTAGAATGTTACCACAGTGGTAACGTTGTTATAATTGTACATACCAGTGGTGTCACAATGGTACGAACCAATACACATTAATTCCATAATCCACTGCTGTAGCAAGAAACCCTATTGGTATCCGATTATCAGGATCACTGTGTTTAAGTTGATACATCTCTTCTCCAGTAAGCCAGTTTAGGTGGAATTCTGAATACCCCTAGATTCAGTATTGTTCAGGTCATGGTTACATGCACACCCCTGATGGCCTTTGCTGAATAAGAAAACTGAACAGAAAGAAGCAACTGACATTATTAAATGAAGGAATCACAACCCCAGTTGTTTTAAATTAGTTTTGTTACATACACACACCAGCAAGTGTGATGAATTGTCTGCGTTTGTACACCAATGCCAGTGCACTACCGCAATACAGTTTGCTATTTACAGACCAGCTTCAGTGCAGCATCGTTATCTTTACTAATTGCATTGATGTGGAGTTGAGAAATGTAAATCAAAGTCGAATTGTGCTTGAAGTCTGTGGTTATATTCAGTGTACTGTATTACACACCAGTGCTCATAGAACACTGAACTCTGGTGTGCACCAGTGACAGTGAGGCAGCTGTTGCTGGAGTGCTTATTGGATGATGTTCAATTAACAAGGGTTGACCAGTTTTCTAATGCAAGCAATTTTAGTGCCATGCCAATTTAAATGCATTGGAAGTAAAAAAAAAAAGTAAAATGCAAAATCTGCAATACTATTAAGTATAAATGAAGATCACTATGAAATCAGAACAAATACATACAATTAGGACAGGGGAATTTGCAGCCAATTAAAGGATATATACCCTTTCAACATAAATGCAAGGTATACACAACAAAGGTTTTCTTTCCACTTATAGTATTTTTGCTTCTACACTTAAAATGAAAGTAATAGGACCTGCTATTAACCGAAAGTGCAGATATGAATTCCTGCCTCTTTCAAAATCATAGTGCAGTGTCATCTGGCACAAGCCAGAAAAATGATTTATGAAGAAGCAGAATGATTTTCCATAACAATTTTAATAATAGATATGCTGAGCTCTGCCTGTCGAAGTGATATTAAAAGGTACTTTTAAGCATGCATGTCCTCTAATTTATTTATTATTTTGTTTCACTGTGATTAGACATAAAAAAATAATAAAATAGGAAAGTATTTCCAAAAATATCTCAACAGGTATTGTATTGATGAAAACAAAACTTACCTGTCTTCAAAATCATTGTATTGAATAATGTTCTTTGCCCATTCTTGATTTTAATACATTTTGATAGTACAAATACAGTATAATTTCATATCAGAAACCTTCATCTATTATTTCCAGATTGTTTCAATAATATTTTCTCGGAAATATGTAAAGCATTTAAATGTTATGTCCTTGGCTTTATTTAGGCTGATAAAATGCTGCCACTGACTCAGATCCGACCCACAAGTCAGAGCATGATATATTTTGGAGGAAATGTTTAAAAAGTGGAGATTAATAGAACATCGGCATGCTTTCAGTGAGAAGACTAGATGAGAGGAATGTGGAAAACAACAATTTGTCATGTACAAGCCAAACAAAAAGGCTTTCTACAGATTTTTCTAAACTGCAGGAACAAATCTTGACAAACAACAAACGCGTCTTTTCACAATTTAGACAGTTATAGGGTAGTAAAATATGACATATTTTAAACTTGTATGATGTTACATGGAGAACATTATGTCAGCTATCATCCTTATGATAAACTAGGATGATTTCTTATACCTCTAATGCTATTAGAAGCATGTAAAACATATCATTTACTTTAAAAAATGAAGAAAAACAGATATGAAAGTACACTGCTCTAGTCCAGAGAGTGGATGCATGCTGCATATATATATATATATATATATATATATATATATATATATATATATATATATATATATATATATATATATATATATATATAATTTGCTTTACTTTTTAAATATTGAAATCTAGGATTGTGATTCCTTCAAATGTCATGTTTTTTTGCTTGGATTGCTAGCCTTGATACCCAGCCCTACCTATGTAATCCCAGGACGTCTCAGGTGCCAGAGTTTTCTGTGGAGATCTCATGTCTCCTGTCAGAAATGCTTGGAGCAAGACAGGGACGGCATGACCACCGGGTCCACTGAGCTGAAGGGGTCAGTTTTCAAGCAGAGACTTGTGGCAGTGATGTAGCAATGACAACCTGTCAAGTGAGCTTGAATACAAACCCTGTCATTTTCACTGAAGGCAAGCAACACAAGGTATTACTGAATCAGAAACTTCACTGTGGATTTACTCACCCTAAAATATCAAAATAAAAATATCCCTTTAGGATCCTCTTCAGCTCACAGATTGAGCACATTTACTGTGAACCCCCCCCCCCCACCTCCCTATTGTACATGAGTGAGGCTAAAAGTGCAAGTACATAAAATACACGCAATCCGATTCTAAACTAAATTTGATGTTACTTTGTTAACATTTCTGTTCATTCCACCTGAACTCAGCCCAGTTCGTTGTTGTTTAAGTTTTTGGGACACAATCTTCCTCCATTCAACTAAATAAGTGAGAAGCATATGTAAAGTATTCATGGTAAGCTACATTTAGTGAATATGGTCGGAAGAAAGCTGGTTTATTGAAGGAATTTAGTGCACATCCCTGTGAAGGAGCTTGTAATTGCAGTCCCTCCTGGTGCTACTCCAATCGCTAGTGTCTACTTACCGTATTTTCAGTGTTATAGGAAAATATAACTGCCCTCTTCACTTTGACCTGTGACCTAAGATAGCATTTCAGGGTTAGGGTGGTAAAGACCTACTGCTTAGAGATATTAGCTTCTACTCAGTGCATGCCTGTATTCCATGATTCTCTAGGTCAAGTTCAAATATTGATATTGCACAAGAAAAAGGAAGGTTTTTGTGGTTTTGTGATTTTACAAAGTCTACCCTGCCGCACTGACTCGGGGACCAGAGATATTTCAGAGACTACTGGAGGTAACCACCACCCACCATACCTCTTAATTCCAATTGTTAGCAAATACCAGGAATAAATAATTTGCAATGCAGAATTTATTGTGTTGGCTACGGAACCTGCTGATGAACTTATCTTTGGAACCTTCGCAAAATTATGCTACTGTGCAATCTGAGCAAACACATCTGCATGTTATCTTTTGACATGTTAGCCGTTAAAACTTTTGTAGGTACGGGTACAGTGTATATATAAAATGAGTGAGCCAAAAATATCTGCTTTCTTTTATGCAAATTATTGTAATTACTTTCATTAACAGACCAATGTCCTCTTGACTGGTACTTGTAGCCAAGTAAAAAATATCTCTGTGCAACCACAATAGGTTTTCTGTTCTCTAGGAACCACAATTGTAGGCACTGAAAACCAAAGCGACTTGGATGTACAAGGGTCTGTTATTTGTAAATAAATTGCATTTGTACTGTTTTTTAAAACACTACTTAAACTAGCGACTGACACACTCAACAGCCATTCATTGGGGCCTTGCCCCATCCTAGACACTCTAGACAGCTACATGCATCCTGACTAAGTGACCTTTAGTTCAACCTATAGAGCATCATCTTGTACTTGCACTGAACTGCTCCATACTTTGCTGTATTCTACTACTGCTCTTAATTATAATTATTTCCTGTATCTTGTATAAGATTTTACTCTTACAGGTATCTGTATTAACATTTTGTGCTTTTGTAATGTAATACTTAGTATTGCTATATTTTGTAACAACTGTAAGTGGTCCTAGATAAGGATGTCTGCTAAGAAATTATTATTATTATTATATTATTAATAATAATAATAATAATAATAATAATAATAATAATAATAATAATAATAATAATAATATAATAATACGTTTTTATGGCAACACATCAATGCCTTATAATCTGCTTGAAATGGAAACTAATTCATGCTGCATATTATCACAGTAACTCTGAAAACAAAGTGCATATTTGGAGTAGATATTTTGAACAATCCTAAAAATGTTCCATGCATGTCCAATGTTTTCTTTCATATTGTCGAATCTTAAATTCACCTTCACTTTCTTTACATACAAACACATTGCTCTTGGGGATCGTGTTTACAAATCTGTTGCCAAATGCAAATGTATATTGAATGTATTTGGTTGCTATAGAGATACTACAGATACCAGATTAAAAAAACAAAACAAAAAGTACATTGCTGTTGTTAAAGAAAAATAGCTCCAGTTTGTAAAAGTAGCTTTTGGTTCAGTATCAAGGAACAGGATGCAGTATTAAATTCCAGAACAGTCTTATCTTTTGCTGGAGAAACAATAATCATGAAGATTATGGTGCACAATGTTACATGCCCTGCAGAAAAGCAATCAAAAGACAAGTCCCGTTGTAACCAGTTACATTGCAACATATGCAGTTTATCTGTCATCAAGCGTGGAGCACAGAAATGATGTGTTGATTTCTTTTTAACAGTTTCTTTCACGTCTGGATAGCAAACATATGTGGAGCTGAAAGAATAAAGAAAACTATTTTGATTTCCCCTTTGTCCACTGTTACCTGCTGTTAGTAGCCATTCAAAGACATTCCACCACAATCCTTGTTTTACCAGTTTAAATTGCTGTCTGAGATACAGCCCTCCGCAGAGTCAGTTACCCACTATCAATCCTTGAACTTTAATAAATCTTTGCTTTTATCCAACTAACTTTAAAGCTAAAAACACTTCGGAATTTGGGAAGCCAAACCCAGTCAAGTCTGTGGGGGGGTGTGGGGGGGTGGAAAAAATAATTGGGACATTAACCCATAAACCATGTATCTGTATCACATATATATATATATTATTCTATATATATCTATATATATATATATATATATATATATATATATATATATATATATATGGTGGCATAGTGGCGTGGTGGTTAGCACTGCTGCCTCACAGTGCCAAGGTCCTGCCAAGGTCCTGGGTTTGATTCTGGCCTAGGGGTCTGTCTGTGTGGAGTTTGCATGTTCTCCCCGTGTCTGTGTGGGTTTTCTCTGGGTACTCTGGTTTCCTCCCACAGTCCAAAGATATGCTGTTCAGGTTGATTGGTCATTCTAAATTGCCCTTTGTGTGTGTGTGGTGCCCTGCAATGGACTGGCATCCCATCCAGGGTGTAGTCCTGCCTTGCACCCTGTGCCTGCCAGGTTAGGTTCCAGCTCACCACAAGCCTGTAAAGGATTAAGCGGTTAATGATAATGGATGGATGGATGGATATATATATATATATATATATATATATATATATATATATATATATATATATATATATATATATATATATATATATAGTACTTTTATTAATTAGCAAAAAAAAAAAAGTGAGTTTTCACGTCGCGAAGCTTCTGCACAACAACCACTGCCAACGAGCTGACTGACGCCATCTGTAAGGAAATCGAATAAGGGCGGAAGTTGCAACTAGGATCGTCATGGTGACAAGCGGTAATTAAGCAACAGTGGGTGCGTTAAATAACTGCCCCCCCCCCCCAGTCAGAGTGGCTCAGAAAGAATCCACAACGGCTCGGTTCGTCTTTAAGTTTACCGCAGTCGATCATGGTGGTGCCTTATTATCGTTGAGCCTATGGCCAAACACAGACGTTCATGAAAAATGGGACAGACGGGACAACTACCCAAAAGCTGGACAAAAGCAACATTTTACTAAAAAGGGGACTATCCTGTGAAAATCAGGATGATTGGTAGCTTTAACTAACTTATTACTGCCCAGCAAACAATTTTCCAGTCCTTTTCCAGTCCTTTTTTTTAATTTTAAAATTAGTTTTAATAGCCCTTTAAAACAATAAATATAATAGCTTAAAATTGGTGTAGCTTCTGATTTAATAACCTTCTGTACAAACTCCACAGTCATTGCTTAATGAGCTGATCGATGATTTAGTATTTTTTTCTTCCTGGTAATTACTTTCGACATATAGATTTTGACACATTTTACTTTTCTATATTTACATTTTCAGTTATATTCTCATTTTAAAGTGCTTTAATGTCCCCTGTTTATTTGTAATATGTGTGGTTCCAGGCCCCTGGTCTAATGATTTTTCCACACTACATTGGTAATCAAATTCATTTACTTTTTTTTCTGGACTAACAGTTCCTTTGAATAAAAGAAATACCCAATTTCTGTTTCTCAAAGATTGTGGTGAAAGTTGAAAAACACAAAACCGGGATTCGAAATAGGAATACAGCCTCCATATCTTAATAATAATAATAATAATAATAATAATAATAATAATAATAATAATAAAATACTAATACAGAGGATCATGTAACCTTCTCTTTTGGACAATGTCGGCATGCCCAGTCCAGTTCTTTGCTCCAGGCATGCTGTAAATAGTTTAACTGAATCTATTAAACATCCATCCAGGTCCTAGACTAGTAAACTATTTGACTGTACCTGTTAAACGTAGAATGGAATGGCCCTCCATGGCCTGAACTCTTGAAACACTCCTCCTTTAGACTGAGCACGTTATTTTAAAGAAGGGCAAAGGCTACCGAAAACATATTAGACCCCTAAATGGAAATCTGTGGGGAGGGACAGCTCCAGCGCACACCATACCATTCCCCATTCTAACATCAACAAGCTGACCTAGGCAGATGTTTTGTAAGAAATGATCTACAGCTTCATTGTCAACCGACAGGTCAGAGAGAGTGCTATGCGTGTGCTGAAGGGACTGAAGTTCTAATCCTGGTACTGATCAATAACGGAAACTGGTTACAGGACCATTCTAATTGTCGTGTATCAATCTTGTGTCTCTGTAGGGCAGTGTTTGCAGAGAGGAGGCTGTCCTGCCCACATAGGAGGTGCCTGGCTTGGCTGATAACGTAGGGAGAAGTTGACAGGTCAGTCTGTGGTGGCCTCCCTTTCAGGAGCAACCTTAATGAAAGAGAGCTTAGAGAGCTAATAGAGGGGCTTTAAAAGGCTTTTTGTTATTAAAGATACATCTATTAAATCACACAGGGTTATAGACTGATCAAACCTGCCTCAAATAAGAGAATCATTTAAATGTTAAAAGCTGTGTATGTGTGTGTGTGTTAAAAATGACTTTTGTATTAGCACTACCTCTGGGGGGGGGGGGGGGGGGGGGGGGGCAAAACACAGAGTGAATTTTTCCATGAAAGAGAAGGTTATTATCCATAGCATTTGCATGATGAGAAACTAAATCTAGTATTCATTAATACATGTGTTTCAGCAGTATTGTCTTCCCTTTCCTGCAGGTGCAGCTGTGGGAATCAGTCATTTCAATCAAAAGCTCCTGCCAGCTTCATTCTTTACACTTGCACGCTGCTGAAATTAAGAAAATATATAAACAAATAATAAAAAAATGGCAAAACAATCCAACTTCTACTTGCATGCATTCAGCCTGTGGGTGGTGCTTTTGAGCAATGATAACTCTGACAGTCTACAGTGTACAAGCAGCCCATAAAATCATCATAAACTTTCCTTGTTGCAAGATTAAGATAAACCATTGAGCTGCCAGTGCTTTTGATTTCAACCCCTTCAAGACTGCTCCAATAGAAAGAGATAATACACCAACTAATCTGTCCGCATAAGCGCTGAGTGTGTGTGTGTGTGTGGGGGGGGGGGTTAGGGGGTTAGTCACTTGAACTACTTCAGGCTAGGTGCAGAGATGGCAACACAGTAGATCGACTTTATTTTTATTTTTTATTATGTCACAATGATGTTAAGTTCTAATACACCACTGTTAACCCATTGTAAACCATGTCTGGTCTTGTACCCTTTATTTAGATCTATAAGAACTAATACAACTCCAGTTGATGCCTCCCATGCAAGTCTTTTACAAATATCACTTTTAGTTACTTTGCAATAAAGTAAACCTGCGACACAGGGGTTCTGCTGCATTCGTTTTTTGTATAGCAATTCCACCCTTTTACCAGTCAATGCAGTATTACAGCCTTACACAGTCCTTCAAAGATTGAGTGTTCAAATTCATACGTTTCTATTTATTCTTTAACAACCCAGCTTTGATCTATTACTTTCTTAATTGTTCACATACTGTACTTCCACCCATTTCAAAACAAAGTCAATTACTTTGCGAAGGCACCTTTGTTTCTGTTTTCCCTGTTATCTACAAATCATTGCATTTAAATATTTAAAAACAAAATAAAATAAAATATTTAAGCCTATCCACATTGATTATAAACTTGAGATCAAACCACAGTTTTACTACAAAGTATAGAACAATCACACATATTCGCATAATATGTAACATATACAGTGCTTATCTAACATGAGGTGCTAAAACTGAATTGATTTGCCACTGCGTTGAGATCACTCTCCCAAGAAAGGTGTTTGTGACCATGTAGCAAGGTTACATGGTTCAGTCTGACTTGCCCCATGTTTGATCGAAGGTAGGTCTTAATCCTACAAAGGGTTGAGAATGACCTTTCAGATGAACAAGAGGACACTAGGATCGTGAGTGCAATTTTTATCGGTTTGACAAGCTCTGGTGTAGTGGTTGCAAATGTTCACCTTGTTCACCGCTCAGGAGTTTTACTGCATCCTCAAATGTTGGCAGGTGAACGCCATGTTCTTTTGCAAAGTCAATAAGCATATCACGATGTAGTTGCAGTCAATCAGAGTCAATGTCAGCCTTATAGAACTCTGCAATGTGATTGCTGTCACATCTCCCAGTAACAAACTTTTCAATGCTTATCATGTGTTACCAAACAGTAGACTTGAACTTGTTGCACAGTGCAGTTGTAACACAGTTTATAACAATGTTGTAACTATGTTGGTAGAATTCCTCAGGAGACAGAAATGTATGCGAGACAGATCCAGCATCAAACCAGCGAGGAACCTTTCCAGGTCTTGCAAGAGTGGGGATTTCCAAATCTTACAATTCTGCCTAAAGAGTTGTTTTTGCCCAGAAGTGATTAAATCTGTTGTTGAGTTGACTTATACTACCTTTGAGTGAACTAAGAGTGAATTCTGCTTGATTACACTGCATGTTACTCCTCTGTATTTACTGTTTCCACACATGAAAAAATGGGTAAAAGCAACTGGACAGTGAAGTAAGTACCAAACTCGTTACAGCAAAACCACTTTATTTCCCTCCAGTATCACTTTTATCACGACTTGATAGATCTTCAAGAAACCCTAATAATTCATTGTAGTTGGAGACCACTGACCGCAGTGAAGATGCTCTTGTTGTGTCAATCTTGTTCGACAAACTGGGCGCAGATGCACTTTGTCTCGCTCACCTATCTGAAACATTTCAAACCAAGCAAGTCGTTTTGGAGAAATCTTGGCAAAGCTAATCAGGTCACAAATTATTGTCATCAAATTTTGACAAATGTCAGTGCTTTGTAGCATATCTTGCACCAGCAAGTTCAGACTGTGTGCTAAACAGTGCACATACAAGCCTGAGGCTCTTCTTCCAGTACCAGTGCCTGTAACCCCTGCCGCTTTCCAGCAATATTTTCTGCTCCATCACAGCACTGTCCCTGACATTTTTCGATTGGAAAATTGAATCGGAGAAGCACATCTTTAAGCATGGCAAAAGAGCATCAGCTGTAGTTGCAGATGTTGTGTAAAAGCCAAAGAAAAGCTCCTCCACTTCAAGAGTCTCCTTAACTATTCGAAAGCAAAATGACACCTGCTCCCTGACAGAAATGTCTGCAGTCTCATCACAACTACAGCATAAAATCCAGGGTCATGTATCTCCTTTGTTAATGTATGAAGGATGTTGTGTGCCATAACTGAAAGCATTTCGTTTGTAACGTCATGAGAAAGCCATTTGTATCATGAGCGATTCAACCGGGATTTTAATTCCTGGATGTCTTCCGCACATAGATTTAAAAGTTGTGTCAAATTGGACTGTTCATCCACTTTTTCTCTTACTGCAAGACCCTAACAACCCAGATACCTTAGTGGTGATGGAATTTTCATTAACGCGCATCTGGTGTCTTTCATTTGTTTTAGTTTGCCTTGCGAACAGGCTGCAGCTACACTAACACCTCTTTTAATGGCTGCTATTGCACCAACAGAGGCTCGACGGAAACTTGATTTCTCATGACTAGTAAACCTTTGTAAAGCCTTTTTTTCCAATTTCTGTACCCTTCCCAAACGAAGGTTGTCCATGAATCCTTTTCTCTAGAGGTGATTGGAAGTGGGACTTTCATTTTATCAGCTGAACTGCAAACTTTGCAAAGACATTGTCATTTTTCTCGGCGTAAGAAAGCCAATTGAAACTAGTCCTCCAACTGGACTGATACGATCAGCCTGTTTATTTTATTAGTCATGTCAATGGCACTGACCTTACCAGGATTGATGTTTGATGTAGTTGAACCCGATTCTGTGGTAATTTTCCCGCTCTGTGGCGTTTCCCTCTCTCTCTCTGGGGTGATATCTCTGCTGGTTCAGTTGTCCCGGCAAATCGATTCAGTCCTGCTGCAACTAACCCCTTCCTTCGGCAACTGCAGAACTTGTGGTTGGCTTCTTAATTAGAAATGTATCCATGATGAATATAGTTAACAAACTACTATTTTAATGGAATATCAGGAGGATCTTACATCGCTTCACTCCTATAGCCGTTCAACGTCACTACATTACGTACCACTGATAAGGGGCTTTCTCACATGATGGAATGAAGCAGGAATCCACTGCAATTTAGTCAGACCAACGAATAACACATCGTATTTGCAACTTGAACTCTACCTTGATAATAAATAGCTATGAAATGTCATCACTAGAGGCAGCAAGAAATACTGGGAACTGGCAAGTGCCTTTTCAGTTTCTTACATATTTTAGAAGACTGATGTGATATCAGTCTGTTGAAAATGAAATAAGCACTTAAAAACACCAAAATCCCCCCCCCAAAATGTAAACTATTAAGACAGCTTTGTTTTTTGTTTTTTGTTTTTTAAAACTAGGTCAGCATTTAATTACTGCAGCATGGTTTCCTTCAAATAAAGGGTACTGTTCATCAAATTTCATCAAAATGGTGGGCAAGGGTGGGCTTAGCCCTGTGTTTAAAATTCCGGATATATATAATTCAGTGGAAAGATTCCATGCATTCTAAATACAGTCGAGCTAGAGGGATCCCTGATAGGTGCCCTTAGAATCTTTGTAGCCACATCACAAAAACAAATCAAACAAGATCACTCCATCAGCTATGATGTCAATTGAGGACCGTCAACGAAGAGCAACTCAAAACCTGGTCACAAACTCTGTCGTTCATTCACCGTTCATTCACCATCTTCATCAAGCTCATTCGAAGGTCACAGTGCTTCTTCTGTCCAATAACAAGACAACTTTCCCTGAAGCATTTTTAATAACTGCGCGATATCTGGAAATATTCAAATCAATTACCAAGGAAAAGACTAATTATTATAATTGTTATTATTGTTATTACAATTGCACAATCTTTTTTTCTAATCTTTGTCCTCAGTTTATTTTCACGGAAGCATTTTTTATAAATGTGCACTAATAATAATAATAATAATAATAATAATAATAATAATAATAATAATAATAATAATAATTTTTTCACAATCTTTTGCTGACTGTTTATTCAAATAAAAGTATACCATTTTAAAAACTCTTTTTTGTAAACTCATTTTATTTATGAAGGATGCGTATAAAAAAGGAAAACCAAAATAAATTCAGTTGCGTTATACTGTAGTTATTTTTTTCAATAAGAACAGTCATGCCGTAGGTTTCAAGAAACAAAGAAACTTAAATACCTAGATGTAGGTAATAAAAGGTTTAGTTTTGTCATTTTTGGGTTAATTTAGAAAGTGTCTGAAATGCATTACATATACATGTAGATGGAGTTGTCAAGTTAGGTCCATTTGTACTGAAATTCAAAATAAGAGATTTTAATTGATATGTTAAAAAAATGAAATGTGTTTCTTTTAAATAATGTATTATTATCCAAAATAATCTCCTAAAAAGCTGGCATTCCGTATATAGTTCTTTGTATTTGAACACTACTTTTCTCTTCTGTTTTGACGTTTTCTTATGCCTTTGAGTATTGGAAGCGTTCACCTCTGCTGAAACAAAGCTCATGGTTTATTTGGTTTGGGGTCATGAGTGGAACAAGTTTGCCGGTCTCAGCTCAGTCCCTTGGGCCCTGTACCGAACACCAAAAATATCATCACACAATCTCGTACATAATCGCAAAATTGTGTTTGTATGTTCAAAGGGGCTTTGGGCTGCAGAGGCACACAGAGAGAATTACCCTCTTAGGAGAGGGTGATATGCTCAGGTCAGGTTGAGGCAAATTGACTGATCAATGCAAGAATGCAGCAGGCACTGCATGCAAGTGTGTGTGTGTGTGTGTGTGTGTGTGTGTGTGTGTGTGTGTGTGTGTGTGTCTGTGCAGAGGAGGACTTTAACTATCCCCAGAGCTCTAATTACACCCGCTCTTTAATGAGCAATAAGTGTCTGAACAAAACTAAAATGTTTATGATCATGTTATATCACATTATATCCAATTCCATAATACAACGCAGTGCATTAATGACTTCCTGAGTACATGTATATGAACCTATCCAATAATATTAAAACTAATGTAAAATACAGCATGCATATCATTGTAATTCAGTAACTACAACATTTTTGTCGGCTTGTTTGAGTAAAATATTTTTTCATATGGATTTTAATGAGCATGGTTTTTCATATAATTTTTTTTTACCTTAATTTTTGGTGGTAATCTTTTTTCTTTGGTTTAACAAATCAAAATGGCCATTTCTAATTTCATATATTATTATTATTATTATTATTATTATTATTATTATAATAATAATAATAATAATAAATAATAATAATAATAATAATAATAATAATAATAATAATAATAATAATAATAATAATAATTTAAAGAATATAGACTAGTTAGCTGGAATTAAAATGTCTTTGAAAATACACTACTTTGTATACCTTGCTTAAATAGTAATCTACAATATTACAGACATCATTAACTTGAAAAAGGAGTAGCTGACTTTTCCATTACCAGTACTAGCAAACTACTATTTTTAAATGCAATTACATTAAAGAAAAATGTAAAAAAATAAACAGACTAAAAAAAAAAGCAAAAAAAAACAAAACCCATGGACATAAAACCAGCTAATAATCCACAGATTTCTAAAACACAATGACTGACTTGTATACAATACAGTCTCCTTCTGAAAAGTGTATGTTATCTAGATAGAAAAATAAAAAGCTATACTTCAAAATAGAAACTTGAAGTGCCGACAAGCAATAAGAATACATTAAATGTGAACCATGTTAAAAAATGAACAGAATAATGTTTATTTTTAAGTTTATTTGTAAAAAAAAAAAAAAAAAAAAAAAAAAATCTGCATGTATGTATTGTGCATCAGTAAAACATATTCCATGTTGATATTCTGCAAATGTATATTTATACTGTATGCACTGTATGGATATATGTTCTGCATGAATAGAACAAAGACTATTTTGCAAAATCCTCAAGTAAAAAAAAGGAAAAAAAAAACACTGCTGGTTCCCTTGTAAAATGTTTTATTGCATTTAAACACTGAAATGATTACATTTCTTTCTTCTTTTAAAGAGAAACAAATATATTATACAGCTATGCCTGTATAATTTTCTAATATCGCAACTGTATATTTTCTTCTTAGGAAGTAACTGCACACTTCTTCATTAAAATGTCATCTTATATTATTTTTTTCCTATCTCAATTAGCAATTCCTTTAATAAAGGGTTTTGCTCTGTGTCTGAAGTCGAAGGCACATCTGTGCCATTATTACAAGTGCTCCAGAGACCTTCCCAGTGAGAGCAATTAGGGGAGCACTTGTGACTGGGTTCTGAGCACAAATTCAAACTACACAGAATGTCCGCAAGATGGTATAATCACTATTGAGCCTGAGAAAATGCTTTACAACCATTTTGGGTTAGTGGTGCAACTGAAAAAAAAAAAAAGTGCTCTAAATTCCTAATAGCTTGGTTAGAAACCCATATTTTAAATGTGGTCTCTTGGTATTGTAATACACCAGACTACTGTCCCTTGATCATTAAGCTTTGCTTGAAGCTGCCATTTTACATGTAGGCCTCATAGCTGTAAGGCTGTATGTGGTAATTGATCACGTCTGTTTGCACTATCTGTGTCATTCTGTGACAGCCCCTTAGAGTGTGTCCTATATGCCTGGCTAGTCATCAGCTGATCTTTCAAATTTGACCCTAATTGGGGAATATTAAACAAGCTATCCCCATTTAGCCCCTGTCCACAGGCATAGAGAGAGCCATAAATATTTACTTTGATGGTTATTCTGTCTGTATTGAGTGCAATGCAAACAGTTTAAAAAAAAAAAAAAAGTTTTAGCACATTAATATTGTTATCATTGATACAAAAAAATGCTTTCAAAATACTGATACATTTCACCACCTGATCAAAAGGCAAAAATAACACTGTGTATTGATTATTATTATATTATTACTATAAACCTTTAAATACTACTACTACTGCTACTACTACTAATAATAATAATAATAATAATAATAATAATAATAAACAGTTTAAAATAGAAATAACACAATTTTACGTTATTAGATAAACTCACTTTTGCTACAAGAATAACGCTTGCTGTAATGTATTTCACTACCATGCATTAATATGTGTTGTGTGCGAACTGCTTTATACGGTGTTAGTAGTAAAACCATGCCACTTATCAATTGTATGGTATACTAATTAATCATTATAATGAATTAATACTGCAGAAAAAACACCTTGCAATGCATTATAAAAAGCATGTTGCACCAGGGTAGCATGTATATATATATGGTGTCACTCAGTCTGTTAGAACTTACAGCGTTGTTGGGATCTGAGCGGTCTTGAAAAGGCATGTTTGATTTTCACATTTTGATCTACCTGCTGAAACCAAGCTAAGGGGAGCCTGCAAGGCATCTTTAAGAGTAAACTAGCAGTCAGGTATTCTGGGACATAAGCAAAAGTGTTGACTAAGCACAATGTGACCAGACAAATGTCTTCTCATTGTGTGAAGCACGAAGGCCATGATAGATGATTTCAAACAACAAAGCGCAGTCACTGAGACAAAATGAGTGTTGTTTTAATTACCACTGTCTGTAATGTTATCTATCCATAACTGTCTTGAAATGGACTGTCAATGAATAGAGAAGGGGAAGCGCAGGATTGATACTGTCTGGTAGCTGTGCTTCCACAGACTCACCATCTGTTTGCTTAAAAATACAGTGCGGCAGTTTTATAAAACTGTCTCAGAAAGTGACATGTGTTTGTGCAGTTTTACCATAGAGAGAGAGGTACAGTAGCGGCTTGGTTTTGCACTTTCAAAGAGGAGAGAAAACAAATTGCTTCAAGTGGCTTGAAGCTTGTGGTGTACAGTTCTAGTATGGGGCATATGTACAATACACACTGAAGAATAACACCAAAACTGTTTATGACACAAAGCAATAAATATAGCTTCAGATATGTATTTGATTTGCAGGAAAGGAGGCCTGAATTAAGCTGCAAGACAGGAATCCGAATTTGTGAAAATACCTTCTCAGGTATTGCACCTTGAAGGTCAGGTAATTGAACAAATGTTCTTTTTTATATTATGTAGCTAAATAATTCACTTAGTTAAGTTACAATTTTTACATACTTCCTTGGCACTGATGTGCATCATGTTTCCAGTGAACATAAACGTTTACTGCAGTTATTAATTTTCCCCAAAAAACCCAACTATTTGTTAAAATGAAAAATCATGTTTACCAGAACATTTGTTTCTTTCAAAACTGCACACTAGAGAGCTATATCCCGAATAGAACAGCACGACAGGTAAGATTTATGTATTTTATTAGTGATCAGTATTTTAGGCACTCTCAAGTTTTTACTTGGTTTTTCTACATTAAATTGGATTTTCTCCCTTCAGTAAACCGAGTACATGCTTTGGAAAATTGTTTGTTACATAGTGATTGATATATTTAACAACAATCAAAGTGCTGTGCAAAAGCACCATACACAAAACAAATGGGGGGGGGGGGTTGGGGTGGTTGGGGGGGTCCCATGAAGGAAGTGATCCCTCCCCAGAAAAGTTTTTTTTTTAAGCGAAATCTAAATAAATTTAAAAGTCCACAGTGATAACACATCTTGTTTGCATCCTGTGCTATTGGGTTGCAGTAGATACAAAGTGTTAGACTGGTCAAGATTCTTTTTAAAGCAACCTCACAACATCTAATTGGTCTCTCATATAAAACTGTGTCATCACACCACATGTTACTGGTTAGCATACATAAACATGTTTTTGAAGATTAAATATTTGTGATTACTGGGGCCCGAGCGGGATGAAGGATAGACCGTCTTTTCAAAATGTCCTGTAACGCACATGCTACAAACGAGCAGGGAAAGCAATCGAGCTAATAGATTACAGCAATTATCCAATCTTTGCCTAGTTTGTATTGGCAAACTATAAATACAGTACACATTAGAACAAGGTGCTTACAGAGTGTACATGAAAGGTCAATGCAATTTGCAAGGAACTAGTCATTAGAATATGCTAAAGCCATTGCTTCAGGGTTCCGATTTTAATGATGAATACATTGATTACTAAGCTGCGAGGGAAAAACACAATTAAGCTACTGTAATGCTATGGTAGGATGTCTTATTTGGTAAAATAAAAAAAAAAACATAATAAAAAAAAAAACACACGCATTAACTGAGCTTTGGAATGCGTGCGATGAAAAATATAATTGCAGCAAGAAAAATTCCTCAGAGAAGCTTGGCACATATTAAAAGCAAAAACTTGAGACATGTTTGTGATAAGATTACTAATAAATCTTTGGTAAGCTTTAGACTCCTGACAATAACACAGCAACAGAGCACTTCATCTTCTGTGGGCTTTAGAATTTAAGATTGGTCACAAACAAGGTAAATTACGAATGATACTAGGCAGATGCAGGGCTGTGTTGTGTTACCCCTCGTAAATCTCCGGTTTCTTGTATGCAAATTATATTCCATTTTAATTGATAATTTCTCAGATAGCGCTTGCTGTTGCAAACTCAAGTGCTTTGATAACAACAGCAAATGTAATCTATAGTGCTTTTAAACTTTATATGAGAAAGCCTGTTTCTGGTTAGAGTCATTCATTTAATATAGATGGTTCCTGTGTTTTGTGGAGTAGTCTACAGTTTACATGTACTTCACAGCCAGACCAAACAAAAACTATACAGACTTCTAGATTGATTTAATGATCCCATACTGCTTCGAACATTCACTACAGACCTCATGCTGTTATCTAAATTGTTATTGGCTCCCATGCAAATAATACCTTCAGAGTAATACCTTTAGATAACACAGAGCAACATTTAATGTAGAACTTAGAAGCTGTATTAATAATTGAGAATAATTAATTCTTCATAAGTGCAGTCAAAAGTCACCACCCACCAATTCTAGGTGAGCTCGAAATGTTTTCCCGAATTGAACAGCTTTCATTTTAAATATAAACAATTACAACATACATACTCTTAGGATTACTGTATCACTGCTGTTGTTTTGCCCTTTACTCTGTGTCTGAGTTGGGGGTAAAAGGGTAGAAGGATAACTAAAGTGTGGATGACAAATGTATTTTCAATTTTTTTTTGTCCTGTTATCTACCCATCCCCTTGCTTAAAAATAAGTGATTTCATGCATCTGTGTAGCATGTGAGATTTAATATTTATTATAAATACAATTAGAAAGCATATCCCTGTAGGTCAACGCACAAACAAGCATTATCAGTACATGGTGATCAACACTGAAACCATATCTATTTAATACTACAGATTTCTGAAAAAGACACAGATTACTAAACAAGCAGTTTGAAGCTTAATACTGAACATTTTCTGTACATGGTTTCAAACGCCAGTAATACATTAATAATACATATTTTAGTTGTTCTAAAATCAGTATAGCATGTTTGTTTGCAAGCCAACACAAATTGTTACAGGCATCTCAATTAGCAAATGTCTATGGATTTAAAGAACAAGCCACCAATCAGAACCAAATGTTAATTTCACCAATAAACCAATTATCAGTCAATTAAATAATACATGCACTTCTTGAAACAAATGCATTACCAATAGTAATAAAATGACCCAATAAGTTCTGATACTTAAGGTCTTACCGAAACTGTGATATAGTGGAAACTGAGGATTTTACAAGTGCATTTTGGGTCTTGTATATACGCTGATGCCCTTCAATTAGCAACAAGGCTTCAGGGAGCAATAGATTATATGATATGTTAAGAAAATCTATGACCTATAAAGTCACATGTAGTCATGTACATGTTAGTCTGTGCTTGCCTAGCATTGGTTAAATTATGCAGCTACTATGAAAGCACACAGATGGCAGCAGCATAAATGTTGAATTATTCCAGGCCTCAGATACACGACAGGTATATGTCACTTACAGTACAAACAATATTTCTTACCTACTTTAGCACAGACAAATGGGGAAAAATAGAAACAAGGATTGTTCAGCAAGCTCAAAGCCTGAAAGAGGCATTGTAGTGAAAAGCAATCGTAAAGGGTACCGGCAAAGGGAACAAACAAAAACTGGTTTAAATGGTATTTAATTCTAGTTATATATCGTAATTAGTGTAGCGTCATCCTTATATATTCCACAAGTAAACTTGACCTTCATCGGAATGCAGACCTGTGCTAAGGTTTTGCTACTATTTGTCTGCCTGTTTCATAGTTAACAATCTTACACAAAGGGTATTAGATCCAGAGATCTTAACAATGTTTCCTAAAAGGGTTCAATAACACGCTTGTTATACAATTAGTAATTAGCCAGGCATGCTGGTATTAATTAGCATGAATGGAGTGTTATCGTTTTATTGATACAAAAATCACACTTTGAGATGGAAGAAGTTTGAGAAGATGGAAGAACATTTTACAAGCATTTTTTTACTGACCCTCAACCTAACTGAAAACATAGCTAGAGTATCACACTAACTGTTAAACCATTCATTAAACATGTTATGCAAATGATGTTTGTTTATAAACAAATTAACTGCAAGGATTTCCAAAACAGGTGCTGTGGTGTGAATGCGTACTAAATGATGTAGTACTGAAAGAATTAATTAGACCTTCAGCTGTAATTAGTTGCAATAATTTGCGTGATTAGCGGCTTGGTTAAGAAGTAAGACACACACATTGTAATGCATGGAAGAGTCACTGCGGTAGCCCTGTCTTTCGTACATGCAGATTCCTTGTGTTTAGGGCATTTTTCATACAAAATGCTGACATAGCCAGACTTGAATGAAGTCAAAAAAAGCCTCATTCCCTCAAAGCAAAAATGAAGGCTTGAATTCAGCATTTCTAAATTTGGAGGAAGCAAAGGATGATAAAAGCAAGCCTAGTTTTGTTGCATGTGATTAAAAAACTGAAAATGCATAATTAATTTGAACATTTTTTCTAGTTGTGTTTGCTTTGAAAACTGTGGGGGTGGGGGAAGAAAGTTAAAGGAGTACCGGGTTATAAATGACTCAGTTTGTTTTTAGCTTTTATTTGATCTTATCCGGTGTACAGATGTCGTTCTGTACACAGAACATACAGCAGAGTTCTAAAGTTAAAAACAAACAAACACTGTATTATGCTTAATAGCAGTCCCTGTGTGCACTCTTCTTTCATTTTTTAAATTTATTTTTACTTGATGTACTTAAAAAGTTTATTCAATAGGATCAGACACAGACAACAAAGGGGGGTGGCGGGAGGGGTGGGTGTCATGTGTAGTTATTTATATGTGAAGTCCACTGCTCCCAATTCGGACAGCCTTGGGAGCACACGTGGAAGGTGTCTGGCGCAGATCTCTATAATCTTTTGTCTCTGCCGGTTTTCAGCCATGGTCTTCTTCAATAGCTGGGTTGGACAGTTTCATATACCTCAGTGTTAATTATTTTCTTTTTTCTTTAATAAGTCACGTCATCAATTAGTTATGAAATATTATTCACTACTAATCATATGCCACCCAACCAATGGTCATTTGAAAAAAAAGTTTGGGCAAGAGCAGTAAAACAACCAGGCAAGAAGCATTTACAAATCACAGCTTTATTACATGAGCTTAAAGGGTACATAAGGACCTTTTTTTATTTTATTGTGTTACATGTTCCCATGTGTTTCTACAGCTGCTTAATTTATTTATTTATTTAACATTTTGGCCACTTTTTTAAAAGGTACATGGGAAGCCATCTTGAGGCAGGGAATGCAATTTAAAAGTTTTAAAAAGTGGTCAAAATGTAAAAAAAAAAAAAAAAGATTAAAACATTACACACACCTTACGCAAACAGTTGTAGCAACACATGGGAACATACAACACAATAAAATAAAATAAAATTCTTATGTACCCTTTAACACTATGCTTTAAAGTTTCACTCAAACAAGATGTCATCTGACCACCATGGATTTCCAGGTAAGATTCTCTCCTGTACCTGTTCTCTGTGCATGGAAACCACATTTTCCTGAGCTGTCTGCGAAAACAGCAGGAGAACCCTATGCATGGCTAATTTGCATATGACCTCCTCCTTTTCGCTTCATTTGCATGAAGTCAGGTGAAAAGAGGGTCTTCTCGAGTAAAATAAACCGAGACAATGGAATCTCGAAACGTATAGGTTCATATTTCATTTGGCTTGAGCAAAACGTCTTGAGAAAAATTAGAACACTCATGGAAACTCCCCCAATGACTTGCTTTATTTATATATATATTCTGGAATAAAACTTAGATCTGAGGTTTAATTAGAAGGGCTGGAGGAAATTACAGTGCACCGATCATACCCGGTGAATTATATGTTGTCAGATTAATGCTGCTTTGAACTTATCATACACACAAGTTATCATTAATTAGAGGAACCTAAGAAAGATCTGTAGCCTTGTAGCTGCTACAGATCTGATACAGACTGTTTTGAATGTGGATCAGATAGACATGGGAGTTCAGCGGAACCAGTGCCCTGGATCTCTGCCCTTTCTAAAGACAGTGCTGACATCTGGAACTGCAGCTCGAAACCAGGGTATGAGAAAGGGTTCGGGAAGCATTTCATGAGCCATTTTTGTGACAAAAAATGAACATAAAACACGCTGCTCCTCTAACTGAAAGAAGGTGAGGAGGTGCCACTGTTGTAATCGTCTGCCCCAGATGTTTGCATACCTGGGTACCTTTTGTTTAAATAATTCTTTGTAAACTGCGTAAGAAGTAATTCAAATGCTTGATTCTTACTTGACATTCCCCTGTGCATATTTCTCTCACAGAGTTAAACAATCTTTTATTTTATTACACTCATCTTCCTGTTGCAGGATGGCTTTCCACACACAGAATTATTATTATTATTATTATTATTATTATTATTTTATTTATTTATTTATTTATTTATTTATTTTTTTAACAGCAAAAAATTTAAAAAACATTCTGGACTCCTTGTTTTTTAAACGGTTCAGGTCATTTTGTATTTTCAGATTTGTCAAATAACAAAAAAACTGATTTTTGGCAGTTGTGGTTAAGATTCTTTTTAGTCGTTGTACATTCACATTCCCCTAATGAACAGTGAACAATTTGAAGTACAGTACGTACTTGTCACTGGGAATTCTTTTTGACACATTTCACAAATCTGTTGTGGTTTACAGCAAATTGCAGTTTATCTAAACCACTTGTTCAGCTATCAAATTGTACTGCATAGCACATGTTGGCTGCTGCTTTAGTGAAGCGTTTTCTGTTTTGCATGGCTCTCGATGGTTTGAAATCGCCCCACAGCCTCTGTTCCAGACAGTCATTTTGCTGCAGAAATATGCTAAAATAAATCTTTGTCTCATAGACAAAACCACAGGGAAAATGCAGACTACTGTGATTCTAATTCCTAAAGCTTATTGGGGCAGATGTATAACCTTGTGCTGCTGCAAGTGTAGTAAGTAGGTGATCCGTTTGAGTGGCATAAAGCTTGCAGGGTACTTTTTTGCTTACAAATAAGCTTGGTTTTATGTACAGTGGATATAATTCTGAAAGAATTTAGTAGTCAGACATCCAAGTGTCAGATGTTACAATAAAATTTGACATGGATATTTAAATAATATGTTTAGTAGCACCTGTGTAACATTAATAATCCACTGGTATACACTATTACATGTTTTAATATCACATGCTGAGGTGTAATTATTATTATTATTAACTTATTTTTGGTATTTTTTAAAAGCTCATGTGTATATTAAACAGTTAAAGGATTTCAGAGAGTTACCGGCTCCTGGTGGCCAAAGACCAGCATTGCGGGTGTCCACTTGAGTTCATTGACCAGTAGGGGTCACTGTAGGCCAGTGAGCAGAGTCTCTGACCATTTTGCCTCCTTAACTGGTGAGTGTGCCAGAGCCAATGCAACATTCTCTGTGGAATTTCCAGTGAACAATGACAAAATCTACAGTCCCCTCACTGTACGACTCACTCTGTGCACAAAATGACAGTGTCTTGACCTGAAAAAAGAAACAAGGACCAGTGATCACAAATTGAGATTAGACAAAGGGGCATTGAGAACAGAAAATAGGAGGCACTTTTTTTTTTTACACAGAGAATTGTGAGGGTCTGGAACTCCCCAGTAATGTTATTGAAGATGACACCCTGGGATCCTTCAAGAAGCCGCTTGATGAGATTCTGAGATCAACAAAAGAGCAAGATGGGCTGAATGGCCTCCTTTCATTTGTAAACTTTCTTATGTTCTTATATTCTTACCAGGTCAGCCACTTGGGGACCCCTGCAAGCTGTTCATCGAACATTTTTGTGACTGCCATATCAGAGATGCACACACAGACTTCCAACAACGCCCCTTTTGGGCAGTTTGTTTTTTATTGTATAATTGCAACCTGTTCCCATTGCTTGTTCTGTACCAGTATCATAACTCAGTACTCTACAATGGCTGGAAAAACCACAGCATCTTCGGATAGCTAAGCAACTGTATGCTATCCTTATAGGTAGCATATATCACCATATACCCCAAAGCCAGAGCTTGATTTCAATTTATGGGGTGAGAATAAATGTATAATTGAAGTCATATTGGATTCCAACAGAAAAAAAGAGTGCGCTTTTTGTAGCTTTATGGGATTATACAACATTAATAATGATCAAATATGAGGTAATAGTCTGCATTTCTGAACATCCATCATGTAGATTTCAAGTACCAAATGAATATTTTGTAAAAGTGGGAGATTGGGACTAATTTCTCTGTCTACACATCTGAAGGATTAGAAACAGTTTCATTATCATGCAGGAGATAATCCGCAGTGGGTCATTCCGGAAGGTACACTGATATAAAAGAAAGGACTAAATGTAGTACATTTCTGTGTGACTGCTAATCTTGTAAATGTAACATTTTATCAGAATGAAATCCTAAAACTAGATAGAAACCTTTTTGTTGTATAAGCTTTTTTTTTTTTTTTACCACAAACTTTTGATTTCTTATTTAAGCAAGAAAAAAATACATTCCTCCAAATTCCTCCAAATACATTCCTCCAAATACAACAGGCCATAAAAAAACACTCTAATAAAAAAAAAAAAAGCAACTTAATACAATAATTGCCAATACTATATATTTTGATACTGAACATTAAATTTCCTGCTATAATTGGGAAGTTTCATGTTTCAAAAACACATTCAATAGCGCCAACACAGCACATTAGTCTTTACATTTGCCCCTTTGTTTTGCTGGGGCTCCATTCTAAAAACAAGTTATTTATAATATTTAAGATCAAACACAATGGCCGGTTGTTGTTTGCCAGTTTGTATTTGTTTTCTGCTTTGCACAGCGACCTCCTGCACTGTGCACATTTTGCTTTGGTATAGGATTACACCATTGCCTTCATTTCTCCCTGATTATCTTGAAGCCTGTCAGCTTGCCTAGCGCTCCCCTCCCTTGTTCTTCCTCCCTAATAGATGTGAAACAGTCCAGTCAATAATATTTTACTTGTCTTCCCACTGCGTGTCTCTTCCTCTGATCGGTTGACTGTAAAAGTCAGGAGGGAGGTTAAGATCTGAAAGTTCAGCCAAATGTTATCAACCATGGAGATGTTGCTAAGGGAAAGGCCTTGGAGCCCCCTAGACCCGAGCCAGTAATAGCTGTGCATTACTGATAACAATCAACAGCTGTCAAAGATCCAGGCAATTGTGCTTGTCTGCAAACCCAAACACCTGTATTTGCTCAAGCTTTGATTGTTATCCCTATCCCCATCACTCATATCATTTTGATTTGCCTGTCAAAGGCGCTGCCAGGATCTTCAGAGCTGCGAGAAGATTTATAAACTGAAAGCGCCTCTTCAAAAGTTTGGCATCATTTGAAAGGCTGACTAAAGCCTGCATGTCACTGCTCTGATGTGGCATACCAAAATCAACAGTCTTCCTTTAATTAAGATTTTAATCTTGGTGATGTATGCCCATCTCTCCAGAGAAGCAGGGATGGTGAGAGGAAAGGGAATGCTCTGGTTTAGGCGAGAGCGCACCTGTGTAATAGCGCCCTTCAAATTAAGGTTAAAGTTTGTTTTTGAATTGAATTCAGGCAGTCAGGAGCCATAGTTTATAGACTGTGCTTTAACAAGAATAGTGTTTGCAATATGGGCAATATGGAGGAAAACTAAGGAGATTCTGCTACAAAGTATGAAACACGCACACACAGAAAAAATACATTCAAACTGGAAAAATAGTGAATTCTAAATGCATCCTGTCCAGTTCAAGAAATAATACAATTCATTTGGGTTTGGTATTCTGCTTGGGTTTTAATATCATTGGCTACAGTGGCAATTGCAGCATTAATTTGTCTGTTTTTGGTCTAATTTATACACTAATGAAAGAACCCCCCACCATGCTTGAATCATACACAAAAATAAAATGTAAAAACCTGTACAGATATTTCTAGAATATTACATTCGTTAAGTGTATGATATTTTATATTATTATAGGGTCCAGGACTGGTTTTTCCAACGTTCTAATTTCCAATTAATGCATCACTGTTTAGTGTCTGTTGGCCAAACATTCTGGTGTGCATCAGGCAATTTTTCTTCTTCCCTTACTAAATAATGAAAATCTGCATTACCAAGGTTAGCACATCAGCCTTCTCTCATTACAATGATTTATGCGTGCAGAGCAGTAACAGCAGAATGGCATCTAGTACTCCTTTAATTTGCAACATCTGGTTTATCCTTCTTGAGACCACAGTGGTAGATGACAGAAGAGCGCTCTCAGGAAATGAGACTGAGCACTGTCATTCACAGTTCATTCTCCACAGAAGAGCTTTAAAGAAGAAGCTGTGGCAAGACAATGAACTTAAAACTTGTTTTTTATTTTGTTTTTAATAAATATAATATACAAAAGCAGCTGTATCCTAGTAATGCAATTCAAGACCTAACATGCTGCACTTTTCACCTTGATATTAAATGCAGCACCGGTATTTAACACAAAATAATGTTATCATTCTTTTTTCACATTTTTGTCAATTCTGAAATAAAAAAAATAAAAAAAACTAGTTTATTTTTAGGTGGGCTTTTCCATGTGCTTGTTTATGAACTACCTTACTAGCATATTAACGCAGGCTTTTTTGGTGTTAATTTTTTATGTAGATATAGTTACCTATTTACAGTGTAAACCCTCTTAAGTAAGGATTATCAAGTGCAAGTATCATTTAAATAGGGCTACATTTACATTTCTTAAAATGAACAATACATTCATATTATATTTAAAATCAGCTGGCGCTAAAAACGGTGTTCTTATTATTGGTTGAATCTTTAGAAACATGCTGTACAGTAAACAAATCAAAGCAAAAATAAATAAATACTGATGAGAAGCCTCTCTGATAATAAAGTGTTGTAGGCAAGCCCACCCTTTACTTGGACAGTTCAATTGAAACACACAGTCAGTGCGAATTGTTATCCTATTCTCTTCTTCCATAGCAATTAAGACACTATAGGAGGAAAGGAAAATAGTGGGCCAAGTGGTAGTAAAATTTCTCGTCACGATTAGAGTTCTTTCAAAATGTAGATTTCATGTGGTGAACCCGCAGTTTGGAAAGCAGGAGGAATGTTCCTTTAAGAAATCCTGTGTAAGCAGTTTGAATCACATAGTTCATATTGCTTAACGCTCTCCATAGATCTGTCACCGATGCCACAAAATATGGGTTTAATACTGTATCATAGGCAACTGGGACACAAGAAATATGTTTTATACATTTTTATATACGAGTCTTTCAAATTCAAAATAGACATTTGATGTAATTGATATCATGCATTCTTCTGTTTTAATTGGTCAATAAATAACATAAAAAAACAGAACTGTTCCTTAAAAACACACTGAAAAGAAGTAACATTATGACAAGGCCTGTGACCACTCAAGCATGCTCTTCGTTTATAAAGGCTGGACCTTATTTTGAGTGAAAAGGCAATGGAAACCTTGCTAAGATGATTTAAATTTAAACAACTTAAAGCTAGCATGAAACTTAGTGGCAAAAAGGACAGGAACTATTATTCTGATTCATTTCTTTCTGGTTTTATATTGTTAAAACAAATCTCTGATGATCTGTCTTTTCCTTTGCACTTGCTTCAGAATAGAACTCCACAATTTAAATGTATATATTTCTTAAAACAACATCAAGTAAACTGAAATAAACCTTCACATACATCATAACTAGTTATTTCTCAAATTGGTATTAGGTATGGAATATATAAAAGGTTTTATTGAAACTCATTGGCGTCTGAATGGAATCTTTTTGCCTCTGGGTGTCCTTAATGAAACGGTAAAGACTATAAAAAATATATTTCTGTCGCAGTTTAGCATAAACAAACTTTAAAGTAGATGTGCAGTAGCACTGGAATACTCCCACTAAAGATTGAAAAACATGTGCTGCCAACGCTTGACCTTTTGAGAAAGTGCTGATTGGCTAATGACATGATATCTGTGTCACATGATCCATCAAGGTGAGAATAACCAGCCTCAGAGATGAGGCACAGCAGTTAATACTATGACAGTGTATACATTACATGAGTTTGTGCTTTTTGAAAGATATACCCAAGTCCTGGAGTTTTTTTTAATATATTTATTGGTTGCACTTTAAAATAAGTATAATTATTTAATGTAAGTTTTGAATATTGTGAATATTAACAAAAATTAAACATAACGTTAATTCAGGCTGAAATAAATTCACAAATGGTCAGAGATAGTATGGTATAGTAGATTTAATTTATTATTATTATTATTATTATTATTATTATTATTATTATTATTATTATTTTATGTTTTTTCTGCAGCCCAAATCAGTTTCTGTCATTTTTTTAAAGTGTTGATAATCATACCTCAGCAAATTAAACCTGTATTTCTGTATTAGTAGATATGTGCCACACCACTACTTGATATTCATTAAATAAGCAAATATGATAGCTTTTGATTCCTAATG
Organism: Polyodon spathula; assembly: GCF_017654505.1. Classification (NCBI taxonomy): domain Eukaryota; kingdom Metazoa; phylum Chordata; class Actinopteri; order Acipenseriformes; family Polyodontidae; genus Polyodon; species Polyodon spathula. Next base: position 3,799,759 of record NC_054554.1, read on the forward strand.
AAGTGACAACCTTCATTCTTATTGTCCAAATACGTGCTGAGCTTTGCATTTTAACTGCATATTTTCCTATTGTACAAACATGTATGCTCATTTTAACAGTAATGAATATCATTTGGACTGTGAAGTGGTCAAAGCTGATGAAGCAGACTTGAAATTAATTCCCTGTGTCTGGAGAGGAGAGGGATATGAATGGACAGGAGGACTCATCTTCATTGAATTGCTACTAGTCACCTCAGAGTAGTTAACGGTCTGATCAATACCTCTCCTGGAGCTGTAATAGAATGCCTTTGACAGGCTCATCTGTGGCTGAGTGCAGCGTATACACATTGATTTCCTGGCCTGATGTAACCCATTTACCTATTCAGCAAGCCCGTTGAAGAAGGTGTAAGGATGCCAGGGCCCTAGGGAGCAATGATGCCTGTAAGTAGGTTAGCACATACTTGGAAATGTCTTAATCTAGTTTACTGTTACTATTTCCAGAAGGCTCCTTCTTTGCAGACCCCCCCCCCCCCCCCCCCCCCACCACCACCACCCCATTTAGAGAAGGAAAAATACAAATCTGTAGTGCATGTTTACAATGTCTGAAGCCCAAGTAAACCCACATTGCTACCCTAGTGAGTTTGCATTAAAATGTTTGCATTACAATGACAGTGTTTGTTGTTCAGTATTCAGTTCTTTTTGATTACAGCTAACGTGGTTTAGGTTGATGTAGTTCAGGTTTAATCTCATAAAGGCCCATATTATTCATTGATAACAGTGGTGCTTACATTTTTTAAAAGTCAGTCACTGTCATGAAGAGTATTTTGCAATGAAAGCCACTCTGATGCTTTGGTCTCAAGCTGTAGGGACTTAATGCCAATTAACAGGAAAGCCTACAACTACTGTACAAAGAAGAACTAGCAGAAAGGAATTCAGCTACGGTAGTCCAGAATTGGGGTGGTTCGGTGTGGGTGTGTTTGTGGTGTGGGGGGGGGGAGTTTAGAAGAACCTCCTTGGGGGGGTTTTTTGGGGGGCGGGGGTGGGGGCTAAAACAAATCTGCATATCCCTTTCTCCAAGAATAATTAAAAGCAATACTTTACTCTTATTGGTCCATGCAGATTCAGTGCAACTCTGCCTATTTTTATTATTTATTCATTGTGATTTTGCTAGCAGCCATCCTGAGATGGTCTTGCACTAACTACAGTATAACTGTTGCCCCATCCCAGGTAAATATGCTTTCAATTGGAGATGCTGTTTTGTAGATTGTAACTCCATTATGACCTAACTTACTACAGTAGTATCCGGCTAAGAGAACACTCCTCGGGAAACGAGCAAAGTGTTCTTTTAGCTGAAGTGTTGTTTAAGACAAAGTTGTTTATTAATAAACTATAATCATAAAGTAAACTAACGTTAATAAGCTAACTGTCAAACGTTAAAAATGTAGCAGCCGCTCTAGATTAATGAATACATATACATATACATATACATATACAGGAGCAATAGTCAAGACATGCACAACATTATTTAACAGAATGGTGAAGCAACACCAGAATAGGAAACACAAATTGCTCAGCGACTTGTGTCTGATTCAGGTGCATTTTCGCAGTTTATTTACATGCCATTTCATAGCAATGATGTGCACCAGTGGAAATCAGAATACAAACTGAGTCAATGATATGACGTGGTTCTTGAAAGATTTAGTAAATCAGTGTGCCTCAAGACAGTCTTGTGATGACAAGTCACTTTTGAAAAGACTGAATAAACCATTTTAATGTTAATTATAAGTTTGATAATGATGGCTTATCAGATTACAAAACAGTACTGTATCCGTTGTGAACGAATCACTATCCGTGCCAAGAAGGTGTTCTTCTAAGTTACTGGTCCTTTAGACTGAGCATTAACAAAGGGAAAAATCTGTTTCCCAGCAAGGGTGTTCTCTTAGGTGAAGTGTTCTCTTAGGAGGTGTTCCTGTAAGTGGAGACGAATGTATATTCAGATTTTCTTTCAGTTGACCGTTCGAGAAAAGTATCATGTCATGATCATTTTATTGCTATTCTTAATTTGTGTGACAACAGTATTCCATAGTACTGTACAGCCAATATTTAATTGGCCTTACTTAAAAGTGAATGCGTACTGTTGGCCTGTCTCTTACAGTGTAGGAGTGTCTTTAGGTGTCCCCCATGTGGTGGGGAATAGGAGTACTTTGAGCTACACCATCTACACACCTTAGAGAGGTATTAGTCGGCTTTGAGGGGTGGGACAAGATGAAATGCAAAGTTCCACATACCTTAATTCAGAGAGCTGCACTTTACAACTTGACCAGATATACAAGTCATCACCTTGCAGCAGGTTTTATACAGCGACCACTTGGCGTCAGTTCAAAAATAATTATGTAAAAACCACGATGGAAGCTTTTGTGTCTAAAAAAATCTTGCTTAAATGTCCATATTTTCGGACTAAAGGTACTGTATGTTTACCAGTGAAAGGCATGAGCAGTTTTAGGTTTTGAGTGTCTCACTGACCTCGTCAGCAGCAGCTATATGCACTGAATTGTAACATTAAGCACTTAGTGACTACAGAATCGAGCCCCTTCTAAGCTGAAAGCACAGCTGTTACTGCAGCTGTCTGGTGCATTCTGCTACGCTGTGCATATTATCACTGTAGGATTTGAGTTACAGTTCTGTCTAATGTATTCAGAACAGAGACTTACTTCATTTTAATACTTTTGAAATAATAAGGACTAAATTACTAGCGTTTGGTTTTAATTAGCATGTGGACAGTCAGGCGTTGATACCTCGTTATAACAAATACAAATAACCAGCTTATGTTAAGATTCGATAAAAAAAAATGACCAGTAGGTGCGTGCAAATGTATTTTTGTCCACTCTGAAATTGTCCATTTACTATTCAATACTATAATAAAATAGAAATCAGTCCCTCATTCACACTGCAATGAGAGGAAAACTGTTATGCTAGCTGCAGGTTCTTTAAAATACATGCCTAGCTATCACAATGTCGAGTTTACTGGGGATCAGGAGCTCTAGACAGCTAAAAGAAAAAAAAAAAAACAACTATGCTTTCTGTTTTAAATTTTAACCATCGTTTTTTTCTTGAGAAGATTGTTGAACAGAGCTTTTGTTAAAGAGAAATCGAAATTTTGAAGTAGCCTAACTGAAAGGTAGTTATTTGCACAGTATAAACTATTATTATAAGCTATTCTGGGTACAACTTAATTATAGGAGTTGCCTGCTTTAATTTTTTTCCCTTTTGTCAGTGTATTAAGCAAAAGGTGTTATTATCCGAGCGAGAAAAGTATTGTTTACATTTCAAGGTTTCAAAACTGTTATTCTGCCCATCTGTTCAGGCTTCCGATGAGGTTTATCATATTTAGAATTTGTTCATTATACTGTACAAGGGTGTTTTATATAGAGAGGGGGAGAGGGAGAGGGATGGAGATAGATCAGTTCAATGTATTTATTTATGTATCTTTTAAAAGTGCAACTTAATATGTTGTTTAGTGATCCCCCTTTTCTATGTTAAATAGGCCCAGTTTAGTTATTATCCAGAAATGCATTCAGTAAGTCTTTCAGTAGGTGGCATAAACAGTTAGTTTGCTTGTGCTACTTTTCTTTATAGTTAAAGAGTGCAGGAGGCTGGTTAAAAGCAACAAGCGTTTGTTTGACAGACAGAAAGAAAGGAGGCCCTCATCACAACACAGCTTCTGTTTATATTAAATGCATTGTTTTGAAAATTCACTGAAGTATCACAGTAGTCATAAATGATATTAATCAGGCAGAAAAACAGTCCACCAGTGAACCAGGGTGCTGTGATCTGCAAACCTTACTGTTTGCTTGAATAAGGTAGAATCAAAGCCTGTTGCTATGGAGATTCACAATAACTGAATGCCCAAGATTAGCTTTTGCTTAATCACATATATACTCACAAAGCCAAAGACATGTGCATTTGCAAATGACAGTAAAAAATACAGTATATGAAATTGCAGCAATAGTACAATAACTACAATAGAGAAAGAGTGAAAATGTATGCAGTGTTACTATTATTAAAACTGAAATATACATCGGCAGAGCCAATTCCCAGTTTCAAACTCAGTATTTATATATCCTAAAAGAAAAAAAAGACACAAAAGAAAACACAAGTTTGTTTATGCAGGACTTAATTTGTGTCCTCCTATATCTGTAACTGTACTTATATTGTGAAGTGAAATAGTATGGTCATCAAGGGTGCGTGTTTTGGCATATGTTTGCTCTGTTTAGTAATCTAACACAATAACAAAAATAACTTTTCTGATGTTATCCTGGAAGAGATCAATACTAAGTTACTAAGCTGTGAAAATCAGTTCCACTATAAGAAACTCGGGCTGGATTCCAAGACTGTGCTGGAGTGTCACAGGCCCTCCCAATCCCTTCCATAACACAATAAAGGGACCACTTTCTGCTTTGTTTGATTTGCTATCATAACAAATTTGTGATGCTACACACAGCACCCTCTCTAGGTACCTCACTAGTCAAGTGCAAAATGAAATGGTTCCTGGCTAGTCATAAAAATGTTACAGTTGTTTCTTCCCCACAACACAAACAGCATAACTTTGTCAGAAAATTGAATATGAGCACTATGTATGATCAGCTGAAGCAAGCTGTCAGATAATGCTTTATTTTCTGTGTAGCGTGAAATGAGTGATGTAAATGGTTTTGGGCTTCATATTCCTTTTCTTTCTTTCTTTCTTTCTTTCTTTCTTTCTTTCTTTCTTTCTTTCTTTCTTTCTTTCTTTCTTTTAACATGAGGCACTAGAGTAAATGATCACAGAAGTAGCTCTTTTAACCTTATCTATCATACTGAAGCGTTTTTTCTGCCTCTGGTACAACATGTCAGAGTCGATTAAGGCCATCCCTCAATAAGGTTTAATTCACAGATTTTAGTCGTGAATCCAAGAGCAGTGAAGTATTAAAAAGGCTGTGAATTCTTAATCGTGGATGAGTTGCCGTCTACCTTTTACTGAATTTACTTACCCTTTACATTTTGGTGCTCTGTATCAGAAAATGCTATTTTCCCCTGATGCTAAAGAATAGAAAAAGCCAGGTACAATGGCAGAGCATATGTCACATTGTATCTCGTGACAGAGCAGTGAGAGATATTGCTGTTCTGGTACATTCAACCATGCTTATCTGGTACATGAACGCACCTTACTTTCTGCAGGCCTGGATCACTTTGGACAGTATCATTAAATGCCACGTCATTACCTGTTATGCAGTGGTGCTTTCGCTTGAAGTGCCTCCTGGGATAGCAAGCAGCTGGGGAGGAGTGAAGGCTGGAGATGGGTAAAGATGGAGCCGGCATTACATTTTCAATACAGGCGCTATTGACTTTGACTTTTCAGAAAGCGAGAGTGGTTAGCTTACCTTTAAGATGCTGTTTGTCACAGGATCCAGAAAGCCGCCAACACAAGTCACTTAAAAGTTGCCACGAGTTGAACGATATAGATAGGTGAAGGCTCCAGTGGGATACGCTGGGCTAGCGTTGAGAGGGAAGGGGTAAATTGAAGGTTTATTTGTCCAATTCGCTGTCAAGGTCGACTTGCTAGAGAGCTGTCCTGTGTGTGCTTACAAAATGCCAAAATCTAGACGAATTGTTCAAAAGGGCCTCCAAATCAATGACCTTTGTGCAGAACGCATCAACATGCCAAAGTCTTTTAAACACCACCCTTACAGGGTATTATTGTTTGTTTTTAAATCAAGACTGGGAGATGTCATTAGAAGTAACACACATTGTTACACCTTTCCTATTCTGTTTCTTTTCTTTCAAACAATTGTGACAGGATGTTAAAGAAATAAAAATAAACAAAATTCCCCTAAAAACATTAAAATACTTCTAATCTCATGAAGTGATGTTGTTTCTCATATTTCTCTTGTTTTCTAGGGAACATCGTTAGTTGTCTAACTGGTCTGGATCTGAAACAGGTGGATTACTTTGATTAATTTGGTTTAGGAAAATATAACAGTGATTGTTTAATATCCCTGAAGCTGCTGTGCATAATATAATTTCTCACTGCAGTTGCTTTTTTATTATATTGCGGTAGTAACCCAAGAAAATTAGCTTTGATTACAAGAATTATGCACCCGCATTATACCGAACAAGCCTGAAAAACAACTATGTGGGTGAATAGAAAGCCGGAGGCACTTGATTGTTAATTATTTTGTTGTGGCTCAAACTATCGACATGATGTGTATCCAGTTGCTAATGAAACATATTGTGAGCTGCTTGGTGGCTTTGAGCAAGTTTAGTCATCTCGACTGAGAGACCAGTCATCTACATCACAAAATCACCACTCAGTTTGACACTAGATATATAGTTTTGCTATTATCGGATATAAACTGCAGTGCCCAGAGTCCTTGCTATTGTCATTTGAAAGGTTATCTTTTGAACTTATATTTTGAGTTTAGAGTTGAAAAGTCATTGAAAGAGTTACTTTCAACTAGAAATGATGCAAATTCTTTTTTTAAAGCTGAATAAATATAGTTGAAAATACAAACTACAAGAGGTGGCTGGGTAGAATTCTATCTTAAAAACATGTATTTTTGCAGCGTGCTTGATGTAGATTTTTCTGCTGAATAAATATCTGAGGTAGCGCCTAACCTTGTCGTTCCAGTCATTTAAACCTGGCATTGGAAACTGATTTCTATCTGGAAGAATTCACTTATCTTTCAGATAGGGAAACTAAGCAGAAGGATTTGACTGTGCGTTTGATCTCTCCCTTTGGAGAAGTGTAAAAGAGCACTGATAAGTTCTTGTTAAATAAAAGCACTCAATGCCTATTGTTAAACCTTTCAACCCTGAAAGACACTCAGAACAGCAGAGCTGGATAGCAATACTGAACACGTAATACATATTTAACAACCTGGGCACATCTTTTTAGCAATAATGATATGTGGTCTTTACAAGGTACAGGAGAAAGCAATAACATAGACGTGCTGCATGTTTTATGTCTTGCATATCAGCATTTTAGACGACAGATCTGTCAACATTTTATACAAAAGGAGAGCTTCAACCTTTTAAGGCAATTCATATCTTTGTTTAAATCCATGCATTATTTTTCCTTTTTGTCAGTTACCAGTTTATTGTTTTCGAAAAAAAAATCATCACTTCCCATGAAGGGCTGTCTGTCATACTTAGGGCATCCAGTTGCCCAGTTTTTTAATCAGTTCACATGATTGAGCTGACATCAACTGACGCTGAACTTAATTCCTTTTCCGTTTGTGTGGTGTGATTCATGGAGGGACCCTCGTCAAAATTTTAGAGGGCCCTGTCAGCTTGAAAAGAACATGACCTTTAAATTGTATCAGTATGTTTGCTGGTGCATAAGGGAGAAGAAAAGGTTCATAGTGTTGAAAAAATGCTATTCTGAAATGAACAAGTAATTCACTTAGAGCTGCTTGGATGTGGCAATTTGTTGACACACCCAGTTGCTGTGCTTAATGCCTTTCAGGAAACAGAAAGCTATGTCTGTATAAAATATATAATTTCCCAAATATGACATTCCATACAAGGTTTTCATATATATATCATAAATTATAGCAGTTCAGTTAATAAACTAATTATTAAGAATTTAAGAGATGTGGAAAATATATACTTACAAAATAAGTGAGTTAAAAGAATCCAAGTGTTTGATGAAGATGCAGCAGTGTAATAATGTTAATGTTAATTACTATAGAATTCATAAAAATATAAATGTTTTTTATAGGTACAGTGAGGAATATGCTATACTGCAAACAGCCATACTGTACATTTACAGTAAAGCAGATCAGTATGTGAGTCACATATGGCAAGTCATGTGGCACACACACCATTAAAAAGCATAAGTGCTGAGCTCAGTATACTCTTTCAATCAATTGAATGATTTATTTACATCAGATTGCTTCTTCCTTGACATGATTTAAATCTGCATTGCATCCTTGTCTAGCTATCTCTATGGAGACATTCAAATATAAAGCAGAGAAAAGCAACCAGGTTTCTTCTTTTTTTTTTTTGTCATAAACACAATGCTATCGTAGATGTCATTCCAACCTGTTTATTTTTTATTGCATTTACTGATGTTAATAAGGGGGCCAGAAATTGCCTCTGGAGAAAATACAAGTAGGTGGTATGTATTTCTCTGGTTGTCATTACCATTGAAATAAAGCTCTTTGACAGCATTAGTATGGGTTAAGCTTGATTACTCTTGATTAGAAACTGCTGAATATTGTCCTCTTCTTTAAGGTGTGTTTGGTTCTCATTGATCCCAGTGGGATCTTTAATTAGCACCTAATGATATCTGTTAATGGCATCAACAAGTACAATTAATGACCAGCAGTGCCTACTTTAGAATTAATGCCGATGATGGGGGGGTGGGTTGTTGATAAATTCGCCAAACCGCTACCAGACCACTGTGTACTGTGCAATCTGTGTGAAATCGTGAAAAAACACTGGAAGCATTGGAAAGTGACAGTATGAGTGGAGCTAAAGGAGTCTGTGGTTTTGCATGGTCCTTGATCCCAGTTCTACCAACTTCCACGGTGCTGCTTTTAATAACAATATGATTTCATGTGGTGCATTTGGTACTGTGGGAACTGTCCATCTGAGACTATGGGAAGGCATGAAAGTAAAACCTAGCTAGGAAACTTTTCAGTATTTACAGAGCTACAAATTCAGCTAGTACCAGATAAGAAAATAATTAAACATCTGACAAACTTTGAGAGCAAATTATTTGGGGGGTTACCATTAAGAAACAAAAGACCAGGTTGCTAAGATTTTGATCCATGAAGAGAAAAAGTTTATATCCAACTGCTAATGAAAAAAAAAAAGTACATAGACATCTTTATTTCTAGGTTTTATACATTGTGGTCAATTCAGCTAATTTAATGTGTTGTGGAACAATGGGAATGATGTTATTTGTTTAAATCTTTAAGATAAAAACCTTCCCTTGCCTTCTATACAGACAGAAATTACACTGTTAATGTTTGATTTTCATAACCCTTGGTTGGTAAAGAACCTGTTTTGAGCCTTCTGTCCAGAATCTTTCTGACATTCTGACTTTGGAATGCTTACATTATGACTCACAATCACTGTGAGCAGATTAAGAATGTTCATTGAATTATGTTTTAAACAATTAAAGCTGAAACACATGTATGTTAAATATGATAACAGGTTTTGGTCCCTTGCTGTCTATTTACTACCTGTTTTATGCACAGTTGTCAGTGGATCTAATGTGATATAAACCCAGAGCTGAATAATAGGGACCACAATGATTTCTTAACAGTTTTTTGAATGGAAGCTCTCAAGGCTCCTGCCTGTGTAACAAGATCAGAGACTGGGAACCAGCAATACTGCAAACAAGCCTCTTAACCGCTATGCAAAAGAGCTAGGCTTGTCTGCAAGGTTGGTTATAGTGCTCATTCCACCAACAGGGCTCACACAACATTGCCTGTTACACCTGCACCATGCCTGGTATTAGCATGTACCGTACTGTTTATTATCACTAACTTTTCTTATCAAAATAACACAACACATACACACTCACACTTATGCTACTCCTAACAGTCTCATTGTTGTCAGGTCTACATGTTAACCATATTCTTATAGTAAACCCTTCAAAGGAAGCACCTAATGGTTTATTTGTACCTATGCACTGGAGTTGCCTAACCCTGTTTTACACTATGAATCCTTAAGAGCAGAGTCTTAAAATACAAAACAAATAAAAAATAAATAAATGTATGCAGTGTTTCCGCACAGTGCTTATACACATACAGTAATGCACAGGCACACTCACACATACTCTGGGCCGCAACTCTGTTCAGCTATTGGGAGGGGTAGTGCTGGTGTAATTGCAGAATATCTATAGGTTTCTAAGAGCTCACTGCCTAATCAGCACCTGACAAATGCACGGTAAATCAAAGGTCCAGTAAGTGGGGATGCCAGAAATGTTTGATCTGTTTCCAAGCCATGAAACAACTTGCTTATTTTCTCTTCAGTTTGGCGCCTTGCTAAAATAAAACATTGAAAGATGAATGTTCTGACAGGTCATTGTGTGTCAAACTGTCACTCTGTAATGGGTACATCTTTCAGCTGGATAGAGGCGATGGTTACGATGGGGGTGGCACAACATAACAACATTCCTTTCTTTTTTTCTTTTCCTCTCAGCCCACGACCCATCTTCTTCACACCAAACACTTGTCATGTTCTGTGAAAGTTTTATATATGTTTAATGATATTGGGTACAACCAGTGGTTTGCATTTAGCTATACTTCGTTAGTTGAGGTTTTCTAAGTAATGTTCTCCTGATTATGAAGACTGTGTGTCTCATATATATATATATATATATATATATCTATATATATATATATATAATATAATATATATATTATATATATATATATAATATTTAATAGACTGCCTCATATCTCATACTAATCTTGTCAATACTATTAATGGTTGGTGACAGTCAAAATTATTATATACAATTTCCAGAATTTTCCTCTGGCTTGGTTAATCAAACTTAAAAAAAAAATCAGAATGCTGTTTGTATACATTTGTATTTCAGGTCTGTGGTTTCATTCTCAGGGTCTCAAAGTCATTTGTTTTTTCTTCTCATTTTTATCCGTGTGTATATGAAATGTATCAAGTAGTTTATGACACCGTCAAGTTAGTCACAAAAACAAGGCCATTGCAGATATCAATGGATATCTAACACATTGTAAGTGCACTAATTGCTCAAGCTGTACCACTTTGAAAAAAAGAACATAAGTTAACCAATTTTGAATCTGGATTTCTGACCAGTTGATTTAAACAAATGAACTGGAAAGACCTGAGCTGATTGAAATTAAATTATTTAAATACGTGGCTGTGCATTAAATCTCTGTAATTTGCACAATGGTAGATTATGGAATGTGTCTGTCATTGTTTGCTCTTGATTTTGGAAATAACCTCTTATTCAATTATAGTCTTGGATTGCCATAAGCATAATACACTGAACAATTTGGCATGAGTAAAGCTTATTGGCTGATAACAATAGTGTATCTGAACCAGGGTGGAAAAACAGCCATTGAATGGAACAAAATAAATGAATATGCACTTAAACTGAAATGAAATGTATTTTGCTAAGCAAACACAAGTACTGTATACTTACAGCACAACTCAAAAATACACAGGCTAGAGTAAAAGGAATACATGACTACAGGTTGAAGGAATAGGTTGGGGCAAAACCCAATGTGTATATGCAGTGAGCTACTTCTAGATACGACCGCACAAATCATGTCTGAAAATGTTGAATTTATTCCTGAAGTTTGCCTGAGGGTAAAGATGGAAAAGAATAGAGTTTGTGCCTGGCCCTGCCAGTCCTGACCATACAGAATGAATGGCTTTAGTACTGTACCCAGACAGAAAAATCAATGCTTCATATCAGGAGGCTTCGGGGGTTAGGCTCCCATGTTCATGTCAACAAGGCTATTGGTTTTCTTAATACTCCAAAGTTGGCGTTTCCCTGCTGCAGGAACCACCGCTGTGCCTTGTGTGGTCAAAGCTTAACAAAAGAATTGTACCTTGGCCGACTACTGGGATGGTGGGAGGGAACACAAAATTAATTGCCAACACAGAGTACCTGACATTAGTTTTTTGTCAAGTGAGGTCACAAGCAAACGTAATTGAATTGAAACTATTAGGGTGCTTTAAACGTGAAAAAAAAAGATGTCTTTATGTGACACATCCTGGGAGATG